>NC_054713.1:38349669-38512169 GCF_016097555.1 Gigantopelta aegis | reverse complement strand
ATTGGACGTCAAACATATGGTCATTCTGACACTGTTTTTTTTTTAGAGGAAACCCGCTGTCGCCACAAAGGCTACTCTTTTACGACAGGCAGCAAGTGATCTTTTATTTGCGCTTCCCACAGGCAGAATAGTACAAACCATGGCCTTTGTTGAACCAGTTATGGATCACTGGTCGGTGCAAGTGGTTTACACCTACCCATTGAGCCTTGCGGAGCACTCACTCAGGGTTTGGAGTCGGTATCTGGATTAAAAATCCCATGCCTCGACTGGGATCCGAACCCAATACCTACCAGCCTGTAGACAGATGGCCTAACCGCGACGCCACCGAGGCCGGTGAGCCTTATAACAATGTCAGATATAAACACTGAACACTATCCAAAGTGGTCAGACTAAAAAACTCAGCCTATGGGGTAATCCGGAGGGGGCGGGGTTGAGTGTGTGTGTGTGTGTGTATGTGTGGCGTCAAGAGAGCCCAATCACACTTTTTTTTAGTTTTGTTCTCACATTTTTATATTTGCCTGTCTCCCCCATAACACGACTACACCAATGTTCACAGCTAAATATAGTACGGATGGCCACAACAGACAAGTACCTCTTTGCTATTAGAGAGACAAGGACTGGGATGTGAGGGTAGATAGCAAAAGAAGTTGAAGTATAGGAGGATCTGCTTTTTTTGGAAACTCAAAGGAAAGGTAAGGACAAGGCACTGGGATAATAATAATAGTAATAAAAAAAAAGGTACATGACAATATTCACCTTGTTTGCACGTTGAGAGAAGTTTGACAGCAATTTGTTTTATATTCTGGTTGATATGGCGTATGTCCGTAGAAGAACATCTACCGGTTTTAGTCAAACTTGATACCAAGTCATGCAAGCACTTCTTCCACGATATAAACATATGCTTGCTGAAAACAATTGTAATTTAAGAGACATTTTAATTGATTTTAAACAGCGTTAAAGGGATATTTTCGAAGTTTCTTAATGACCAAAAAATTAATTTTTTTTGTTGTGTAAATATTATTCCTTTTTGTTATGATGTGTAAATATTCCCTGAATTATAGCCCACAAAACATTACATCCAAATAATTTAATTTCATACAATTTTATTATTATTTTTTAAACTTATATTATTACAAAATTAAATATGCGTAACCGATAGGTTAACATGTAGCACCAGTTTGAATGTGTAAGAATTGTATCTTTTACACCCCCGAAAATTTACGTTTCTTTGTCCAACTCTCCCCCCCCCCCCTAAAAAAACTGTGTCCCTTTCCACTAGGGGCAACCCTGCAATTGCCCATGGCAATCGGCAGTGCCGTGGAGTTTTTAATTCTCCACGGCATTTTTGTGCCTTGGACTATATTTAGAGTTTTTTCAACGGCATGTTTTTTTGCCGTGGACAATCTCTTAATTGCAGGGGTGGAGAGGGTGTGCCCCCCTCCCCACTCCAGATATTGTTCCAACCGATCTCCACTATAATATGCAGTATATGTTATTAAAAGAAAGAGTAAACACAAGAAATAGCAAATAAATTAAGTCTCATAGAGATTGGATGCGGTGCGTGCGTGCGGTCCGACTGTTGGGTGTGATACGTCTGCGGCTTGCAGTTTGAGCATAGAAACCAAACACGATTATTTCACCGCGGCTGGCCGCCTGCGTTTTACAGACGCATACATCGCCAGTGCCGGATTTATAAGGGGGCAAAGGGGGCAATCCCCCCCCCCCCCCCCCCCCCCCCCCGCCAGAGGGGTCCCCCCAGACTAAGGACTTCCTTTATAATAAAACAAAATGTAATAATTATAAAATTAGTTTTTTTTTTGTATTTGTCATGTAATTTAATTTCTATGTTGCGGGGCTCCCGAAACTGAAGTGCCCCGGGCCCCTGCCTCCCCCCCCCCCCCCCCCAAGGTCTAAATCCGACCCTGTAGCCTACATCGCACGCACCCAGTCTGGCGCATTCATTGAAACTTTTAGGTGATTCAATTTATAATTAATTGTACATGGTTGGTGCCAAATATGGTTTACGTGACATGTTTCCTTTAATGACTATGTTTAGCCGGACCGCACGCATGCGCCGTGTCCAGTCTATGTGAGCCTTCAAACTGACTTCTCACAAGTTTCTTCTTGGACTGATGTAAGGGTTCTACCAGCCGGAAGTTGTCCCACTATTCCATCAGAGGTCAAATGCAGGACCGACAATGCGGACATCCCATTAGGAGTAAAACATCTTGAATCGACGATTCCGTGAAACTCATTCAGACACGAGAGAACCACGGAGAGTCTGACTACCAGAACACTGAACACAACTAAAACAGAGAGTGAGAGAGTGAGAGAGTGAGAGAGAGAGAGAGAGAGGGGGGGGGGGGGGGCAGAGAGGGAGGGATAGAGAGAGAGATATGAAGAAAGATATGGAGAGAGAGAGAGAGAGAGAGAGAGAGAGAGAGAGAGAGAGAGAGAGAGAGAGAGAGAGAGAGAGAGAGAGAGAGGAGAGAGAGAGAGAGAGAGAGAGAGAGAGAGAGAGAGAGAGAGGGAGGGAATGGCTAACAGTAGTTTTTTTTATTATTGAAAACATATTTTATTGCATATAATATATACAAGTATGTATATATATACACACAAAATGATTATCCAACTTACGAGGCCCCTTGTAATGGAAAATTGATCGGTTTGGAACTGCCAATGTGATGATCGATTAGAAAAGTCCATAATCGATTGTCGCGCGAAATGTCGACTGTAATTGCTCCTCGAGTTTAGATTAATGAATTGATGTAAATATGTTGGGATTGGTGTCTGTTTGTACATGTGCCCCAAAATAACAACAATTTATAGTGTCTATCCCGCTGAACACAAAAGGTGCATGATCCTTATACTCATGATCCTTATACTCTCAATCCTTCTTATGCTGGGGAGGGACGTAACCCAGTGGTAAAGCGCTCGCTTGATGCGCGGTCAGTCTGGGATTGATGCCCGTCGGTGGGCCCATTGGGCTATTTCTCGCTCCAGCCAGTGCACCACGACTGGTATATCAAAGGCCGTGGTATGTACTACCCTGTCTGTGAGATGGTGCATATAAAAAATCCCTTTTTGCTAATCGAAAAGAGTAGTCCATGAAGTGGCGACATCGGGTTTCCTCTCTCACTGTCTATGTGGTCCTTAACCATATGTCCGACGCCATATAACCGTAAATAAAATGTGTTGAGTGCGTCGTTAAATAAAACATTTCCTTCCTTCCTTCTTATGTTTGTATGTGTGTAACCGATTGTGTAATCGAAAATTGATCGGTTGGTTCAAACCGATTATAACCGATGATCGATGCTGAAATTCCCACCGATCCCCAACACTACCTGGCAATTATTATGGGAATAATTAAGGTAAATTGTAACGCATCGCTCTATCTTGTCGATAACAAATTATAATGCTAGTATCAGACTACCAACTGCCACTACAAAGTTGGCCAACTTTCTGCTCTTAGGACTAGTACTACGACTGTCCAGTTGCAAGTCTCCGTGCTCTTACAACTCGATTCTCGTCCTACAACCCATTAGTTATTGATCTGGGCCCAGTTCCACGAAGCGATCTTAGCACTAAGACCACCTTAGTGCATAAGGTAGCTATGCACTTAAGGTGATCTTAGGGCTAAGATCGCTTTGTGGAACGGGGCCCTGAGCGCAGCCATCGGGAGTTGGGAAAAATTACAACGCAAACGTCGAGTTGGCTAACTTCGTCGTAACAGTTGACAGTCTAAGCCTAGCATAACGTCGTAGGAGTTGGTATGGATGCAAAATGGCATTGTTGCATAACATTTACGCAACTCTTTTGTTGATCCATTTCTACACCTCATTCTTCAAGCAAAATTTTACTTTCTACGATTTGTCTATCAAAGTGGACAAAAGAAAAACGTTCCCCATGAAAAAGTACATGCAATTGTAACAAGACCTCGTTCTAGCCAGTGCACCACGACTGGTGTATCAAAGGCTGTGGTATGTGCTCTCCTGTCCTGTAGGATGGAGCATATAAAATATACCTTGTTACTAATGGAAAAATGTAGCGGGTTTCCCCTCTAAGACTATTTGTCAAAATTAACCAATGTTTGACATCCAATACGCGATGATTAATAAATCAATGTGCTCTAGTGGTGTCGTTAAACAAAACAAATTTTAACTTTGTCACAGGACATATAGTCCATGGACCAGAGCCGTAACTGGTATCACCTGGACGGGCAAAGTCTCATGGTGTTTAATAATAGACTTCTTTGTGGAGTAGCTTTTTGGTGGATATATCACCTCGTAAACATAGTGACGTGAGGACAAATTGATAATAACAGGTAGTTAATTACAATTTATGAACGTTACATAAAACAAGTTATCGACGTTAACTTAAGGGGTGGTGACCAAAACAAGAACAACCATAATATTTAAACGTCGACACTTAAACGTATACTCACTGAATAGTGAAGATGGTGTGGTACAAAATGTTTGAATTTTAAAAATGTTTGCACAACAGTCTATTGTAGTTTACTAAATTTAATACATACCCGTATACAATAATAAACACTCCATTACGTCTGTTGCAGCGTAAAGTATCTCGCATGACGTCATAATGGTAGGTGCGTCATCACCTAAGTTCTTTTCCGAAAATAGGTATTTTGAATTTTTATTCCATACTTATTTTCGTGCTTATATTCAATTGAGGTTCAAGCACGCTCGTGGGCACACGACAGTGAGTTATATTAGTGGTTAGTGAGATAGAAGTCAGGTGTAGTGTTACCATTGCATCGTTAAACTCTCTCTGGTTCATGTTGGGCACACTTTATCAAAACTTTGTTAGCACCATCGTATCCATTGGAAAAAAATCATTTGGGATCAACTTCAAACTTAAGTAAACACTTCAAAAAGAGACCAAATCAGAGACTGACTACTGGGCAAGTGAAAAACACTGCGTGAATTTCACAGAGGGGCATCAAATTTAACAGCGAATAAAAACAATTCAGTAGCTTGTTGGCTAGGTTGCAGGGGCGTAGGCTGGGGGGGGGGGGGGGGTTCGGACGACCCCCCCCATATGGAGTTTCTGGTGGTGCAAAAACAAAATAGAAAATGGTCCACTTGGTTCATATTCGACCCCCCCCCCCCCGGCAGTTCCAGATCACGCTACGCCCCTGGGTTGTAATCCTAGATATATGTAGATATGATTTAAGGTGGCAAACGTTTTACAGCACGCCGTGTCCATTTTTCGAAGAAAAAAACAGAAGGGTCTTGTCCCTGGGTAATAGGACCTAATTGTCAAAACAATGTCAGGCACAGCGGAAGCAAGTACACATGGGGGGGGGGGGGGTAACTGAGGGCGCAAAGCTAAAAAAAGGGCTTCAGGGGTATGCTCTCCCGTAAAATTGTGAAAACTAGATGTCCTGAAATGCAAAAGTAAAATTCTAAAGATTTACTATCAATGTTATTTTTGATTCGGAATTAATGGGAGGGGGGGGGGGGGGGGTGTGCCTGAACGCTTGTATAAATAAATTCTTTTCTGCAAATAAAATATAAACGTTTAGAATGCATTATCAGATTAATTGTATTCCTATGAGAAGCCATTTTTCGATTTGTTCCATAGCGATGTGTTTGTGTGTGCGTCTCTCTCTCTCTCTGTGTATGTGTGTGCGTCTCTTTCTCTCTCTCTGTGTGTGTGTGTGTCTATTTGTGTTTGTGTATCTCTCTCCCTCTCTCTGTGTGCGTGCGTGCGTGCGCGCGATTACAAAACGGAGAAATACCTTTTAAAAACTAGACAATAATACAAGAGGTGCTTTTAAAAAGACGTTTCACCTTAGCTCGAGTACTCTGACCGTATTAGAGCAATACAGACATTTAGATAGTTCTGACGCTTTCATTACGGCCAGAGAAAACTGTATCAAAACAGCGCAATCTGTACCTGCCAAACGGTAGTCAAAGATTCCCGCTCTAATACAACAACAATCCTATGTTTGAGAGAGAAACAAAGAGAGACAAGAGTAGGTCACTCCTGTCAAATATTCTATATGTACTTTCTTGGACACAAGTGGGGCAGGATCCAGCTCAATCGGTAGAGTGCACGACAGAAGTACTTGCGTTATAGGATCGAACCAGAGCCGGTTTATCCTAGAAGCACATATAGCACGGGTTCCGCGCTTCACGGGGTCCCGCGATTATCTGTACATTTATTTTCCCCTCTCTCCGAGGGGCTTGCAAAAGGGGAGAAAATGCATTCAAAAGATCCCTTGCTGCTAAAAAAAAGAAATGCAGTGGGTTTCCTCTGAAAAGGAAAGAAAGAAAGAAATGTTTATTTAACGACGCACTCAACACATTTTATTTACGGTTATATGGCGTCAGACACATAGTTAAGGACCACACAGATATTGAGACTGGAAACCCGCCCGTGCCACTTCATGGGTTACTCTTTACGATTAGCAGCAAGGGATCTTTAATATGCACCATCTCACAGACCGAATAGTACATACCACGACTTTGTTACACCAGTTGTGGAGCACTGGCTGGAACGAGAAATAGCCCAATGGGTCCACCGACAGGGCCTCTGAAGAGGGGTGGGACATAGCCCAGTGGTAAAGTGCATGCCTGATGCGCGGTCGGTCTAGGATCGATTCCTACTGGTTGTCCCATTGAGCTATTTCTTGTTCCTGCCAATACACTACGACTTGTATATCAAAAGCTGTTGGTGTGTGCTATCCTGTCTGTGGAATAGTACATATAAAAGATCCCTTGCTACTGATGGAAAAATGTAGGTTTCCTCTATCATCCATGACTGTCAAAATTACAATTTGTTTGACTTGTTTCCAATCGCCGACGATGTTACATAAATCAATGTGCTCTAGTGCAACTCTTGTCGTTTTAAACAAAACTAATACTGGATTTTTAAATAAATTTACCTTTATTTTTAAAATGCCAGCAACAAAATAGTTCTGGCTTTCTTACAGTGAAGATAACACTTTCTACAGTGACGATAACACATTTCAGAGTGAAATAGTGAAATAACACTTTTATTTCACTGATATTTTAAGATATTTCACTAAATGTTATATAATAAATGATTGTACATCCACTGGACTGTATCTGCTATGAATAAAAATCCAGGATAAGATTTCCCATAATTAAAACATTATAATATTTTAATATTTTGTTATGCATCAGCTAGAGTCTATTTTCAACTGTTCAAGATGTTTTAGTTCTTCGTTGACACACTCAACACTTGTTAAAATCTTGTCTCCTTCAAAACCTTTGGAAGTCTGGTCTACCTCAACACTTTTGGGAGAATCATCTCCCTCAACACCTTTGGCTCCTGCCTCAACACACTTGGCTCCCTCAACTCTCTTGGAAGTATTGGCTCCCTCAACACTCTTGGAAGTATTGGTTTCCTCAACACTCTTGGAAGTATTGGTTTCCTCAACACTCTTGGAAGTATTGGTTTCCTCAACACTCTTGGAAGTATCGTCTCCCTCAACACTCTTGGAAGTATTGTCTCCCTCAACACTCTTGGAAGTATTGTCTCCCTCAACACACTTGGCTCCCTCAACACTCTTGGAAGTATTGGTTTCCTCAACACTCTTGGAAGTATTGTCTCCCTCAACACTCTTGGAAGTATTGTCTCCCTCAACACTTTTGGGAGATTCATCTGCCATAACACTCTTGGCTCCCTCAACACTCTTAGAAACTGTCTCTCTCTCCACACTCTTGGAAGAGTTGTTTCTCTCAACACTCATAGAAGATTGATCTCTCTCAACACTCTTGGCTCCCTCAACACTCTTTGCAGACTCTCCTTCGTTATCTGGATCCTCGTCCTTACATCTGTGTGCCGGCTTGGCGAGGAGATCCTGCTTCCTCAGTCTGCAGGCCTCTTCGTACGGAGGTTTGATGGGCTCCTGGTTCGGAGGGTGGTACTTGTAACTCTGACCGCCATCCAGCTGAAAGGATAAAGTTATGGTTATTTTTTTAATGACACTACTAGAGCACATTGATTTGTTAATCATCGGCTATTGAATGTCAAACATTTTGTAATTCTGACATATAGTCTTAGAGTTGAAGTTTATTTTGTTTAATGACACCACTAGAGCACATTGTTTTATTAATTTTCGGCTATTGGATGTAAAACATTTTGCAATTCTGACATAGAGTCTTAGAGTTAAAGTTTATTTTGTTTACAACACCACTAGAGCACATCGATTTATTAATCATCGGCTATTGGATGTCAAACATTTGGTAATTCTGACATAGTCTTAGAGTTAAAATTTATTTTGTTTAATGACACCACTAGAGCACATCGATTTATTAATCTTCTGCTATTGGATATCAAACATTTGGTAAATTTTGACATATACTCTTTTAGAGAGGAAACCTGTTACACTTCTCCATTATAGCAAGGGATCTTGTATATGCACCATCCCACAGACAGGATAGCACATACCATGGCCTTTTATATGCCCGTCGTGGTGCATGAGAAACAGCCCAATGGGCTCACCGACAGGGATCGATACTAGATGGACTGTGCATTAGGCAAGCACTTTACCACTGAGCAACCCCCCACCAACCCCACCCTGAAAGGAAAAGAATATTTGTTTAACGACACCTCAGCATAATTTAAAGTATAGCTACACCAGTGTTCATGGTTTGAAAATAGACGGTGGGTAATACTCTGCTCTCCTGGAATTATGTGGCACAGCAGTTGCTCTCGGTGTCAAACTGGCAGTAATTTTGAGTAAATAAAAATAGTGATATTGGTGTGTTGCCAGTTCAGTGTTCAGTGGGCCCATTGGGCTATTTCTCATTCCAGCCAGTGCTCCACAACTGGTGTAACAAAGTCCGTGGTATGGGATAGTGCATATAAAAGATCCCCTGCTGCTAATCGAAAAGAGTAGCCCATGAAGTGGTGACAGTGGGTTTCCTCTCTCAATATCTGTGTGGTCCTTAACCATATGTCCGACGTCATATAACCATAAATAAAAATGTGTTGAGAGTATCATTAAATAAACCATTTCCGTCTTCAATTAATAACCATGTTATATTGTAAGTATCTTGGTATAACATTCTCTTCTTGTTTAAAGCCTTGCTAGTCTGAGGCTTGCTAGTATTTGTCTACTCAGGTGAGAAAAGATTTCAATACAAGTTTTATTGCGTAGGAAGGTGCCAAAAAGTAGGGGAGGGAGGAGACACACTTTTATATTTACACAGTTTTACAAAAGAGTTTTGATCATAGATTTAAGAAAGTGTTGTTATGATGTTAAATTAAAAACAGTTTTTGTAAAAAAAAAAAAAAAGTATGTAATACATATTGAATTTCACATATGTAGTTTTTCACTTCCTATTTATTGCACTCGTTTATTTTATGTAAGAACATACCACTCAATTGCTATGAGATCTCGTGGTATATATTCTTGTGGAAAACAAACTTGTGCTATAAATAGGAAGTTCTGTATATTTATCACATATCTAAGTATTATAACATATCTTGTATATAACAATAAAAAAATACATATCTAAAGGGAGACAATGAAGAAAAACCCCAAACTGACCAATCAGATTTGGAAGGAAGGAAGGAAATGTTTTATTAAATGACGCACTCAACACATTTCATTTACGGTTATATGGTGTCGGACATATGGTTAAGGACCACACAGATACTGACAGAGGAAACCCGCTGTCGCCACTTCATGGGCTACTCTTTTCAATTAGCAGCAAGGGATCTTTTATATGCACCATCTCACAGGCAGGGTAGTACATACCATGGCCTTTGATATACCAGTCGTGGTGCACTGGCTGGAATGAAAAATAGCCCAATGGGACCACCGACGGGGATTGATCCCAAACCGACCGCGCACCAAGCAAATGCTTTACCACTGGGCTACGTCACGCCCCCTATGAAAGACGATGAAGAATATAAATGTAAAAACTATACTAAGTGAAAAAAGTGTTGGTGTAAGTTCTCCTACTGGCGAGCGCTTTACCACTGGGCTACGTCCTGCCCAATCAGATTTGGATAGAAGTATTATTACACGTCTGACCGCACCTCTAGAGGGTATGTCTTGTCTGAGTCGAACCCGGTGAGATCGCCGCATGCTAGGAACGGGACAATAACACGATTCACTCCTTCCAAGTTGTTATAATCGACATCTGAAAAACACAAAGAACGTTTGTAAAATGTTTGCCCACCCAGGTGATACCAATTACAGCCCTGGCCCATTGACTATATGTCCTGTGACAAAGTTAAAGTTTGTTTTGTTTAACAACACCACTAGAGCACACTGATTATTGGTTATTGGGTGACAAAAGATTTAATAGTTCCGACATATATCAGAGTCGTCAGAGGAAACCCGCTATATTTATCCATTCAAAATCTTCATTATCAATATTTCTAGTCAATTGAATATTGATTAGCAAATTAATGTTTAATGTTTTAAATGTTTTAAATGTTTTAAAATTGTGTAGCGATTTCTGAAACTTGTGTAGTGAATCATGACATGATACTGAACTTGCAATATTGATACTTGCAATATTTTATATGCATTTTCCCAAAGACATGATAGTATATACCCCAGCCTTTGATATACCAGTCGTGGTGCACTGGTTGGAATGGGGAAAAAACCCAATCAGAGAATGGGTCCAATAATATTTATTGCTTACTTATTAAGCACACATTTTGCATGATCAGTCTATGTATGCAAGGAATTTGCAGTATGACATCAAACAACATTCATGACATCATTCCTTGTAACATTTTGAATTTATCACATCAAAAACTCATTTTTGACTCTTAATTCATTAATAAATATATATTGTTTTTTATGCTTACTGTCTCACAAACCTTTATTTCCATATATCCTGCAATGACATTAAAAAGAAAACAATAAAAAATTGTCCAAGTTTAGTAAACTGAGCAATAGGACAAATGATAACTTGCTAGTTGCAGTTTATCATTTTCAAGTCATTAGTCATCATAATCTGCCAGTACAAACAGTGGTTTATGGGATACAAATATATAACCAGCTTTTAGTCATTCAAATTACAAAGCAGAATTCAACATGAAAAACACGAGGAGCCATTTAAAGGGAAATACCCTAGTTTTTAAACACTAAGGCATATTTTATACTATTAGAGCCGTTTTTGAAACTGGACATTATTTAGATCTTATTGATTAGATGATCCATTTCCATACATTCGAAGTGTTTTGGTCATCCTGGTGCGTCTGAGAAATGACAGTTATGGAGTCGAGTTTTAGTCTATTTTTAGAGGGTATTTCACCATTTCAGTCACAGACTCGTGTTTCACTTAATTGTAACTTTATCCAAATGTGTTTCAGGTTTGTAGATTAACTAAACTTAGTGTTAATTTTCACGAGTTGAAACTAGGGTATGTCCCGTTAAGATATTACAATGTCAGCCTTTGATATTTAATTCTTTTGTAGTACTAATTTATAAAAAAAAATTGACATGCTAAGGGGAGCTAAACCGATTACTCTCCTTGAACTCGTCTCAGGGGAGTGTTCCTCAAATAGCGAGGGGTGGGATCTAACTCAGTTGGTACAGCGCTTGCCTGACGTGCTTTGGTTGCAGGATCAAAACTACTCAATGGGCCCATTCCTGGATGGTTTTTTCCCCATCACAACCAGTGCCCCACAACTGTTATATCAAAGGCTGTGGTATGTGTTGTCCTGTCTGTGGGAAAGTGCATATAAAAGATCCCTTGTAACAGAAAAATGTAACAGGTTTCCTCTGAAGACTACAAGTCAGAATTAGAGTGGTTTCGACATTGAGTTATTCACCGTACTGATGGTCTAACAGTGGGTTCGACACTGAGCGACTCACTGTACTGATGGTCTAACAGTGGGTTCGACATTGAGCGACTCACTGTACTGATGGTCTAACAGTGGGTTCGACACTGAGTTATTCACCGTACTGATGGTCTAACAGTGGGTTCGACATTGAGTTATTCACCGTACTGATGGTCTAACAGTGGGTTCGACACTGAGTGACGCACTGTATTGATGGTCTAACAGTGGGTTCGACATTGAGCGACTCACTGTACTGATGGTCCAACGGTGGGTTTGACATTGAATGACTCACCGTACTGATGGTCTAACGGTGGGTTCGACATTGAGTTATTCACCGTACTGATGGTCTAACGGTGGATTCGACATTGTATGACTCACCGTACTGATGGTCTAACAGTGGGTTCGACATTGAGTGACTCACCGTACTGATGGTCTAACAGTGGGTTCGACATTGAGTGACTTACTGTACTGATGGTCTAACAGTGGGTTCGACATTGAGCGACTCACTGTACTGATGGTCTAACTGGGTTCGACATTGAGTGATTAACCGTAATGATGGTCTAACAGTGGGTTCGGCAGTGAGTGACTTACCATACTGATGGTCTAACAGTGGGTTCGACATTGAGTGACTCACCGTACTGATGGTCTAACAGTGGGTTCGGCATTGAGTGACTCACCGTACTGATGGTCTAACAGTGGGTTTGACATGTTAGGAACGTAACCAGCCGGGGGACTGTAGCTCTGACACACAACGAAGGCTTCTGTAAATAAAATAAAAAAACTGAAATAATAAGGTTGCACTACACTTAACAGAACACCAGTGGCGAAAATGTTTGAAATTACCATATGCGTTATAAACAAAACTATAAATATGAATACTACAACACCTCCTCCAATGCTGTTAGTTTGGGCTCAGGTTAAAAAACTTTTTAAATGTATTAAATAAGGTTGTACTACACCTAACAGTATACCACAAGTGACAATGTTAACATATGTTTGTTTGAAAATACCTTACGTATTACATTATATGAACAAAACTATGAACCACAAACATGAATACTTCAACACCTGACCCAAAGTAGTAACTTAGAAATATTGAACCTTCCATGGCTCATTTTGGACAGAACAGTATTACTATTACAACTAAGAGTTTCCTACAGTACAAAATACTTAATTTACTACATACTTCTTACATATAAAAGAAATCTTACAACCTACCAATACTGGAATTGCGACTACTTCTAGGTTTGTAAATTGTCACAAGGGGGAAGAAGATCTTCAGCTGGGAATACAACAGAGTGACGTCTTTTCCACGGAATATCTGAAAATACAACACCAAAAATAAGACTTAATTTCCTGATGAAACAGCCATAGGCACAGTACATAAGTGTCATCGCAGGCACCTGCTAGTGCTAATGACGTGATTGGTTGTAACACATTCACATCATTTATCACTACAACATCAAAACCAATTTAGTGTTTCTTAATGCTATGGTTACAGTCGATGGAATAAAAAAGAAATAGTTTATTTTGTTTAGCACATTGATTTATTAATCATCGGCTACTGGATGTCAGACAGTTGGTAATATACAAGTTTGAGTGGGCAAAAACTTAAAACAATCCACTCGACCTTGATAAACAAATGAATGAACAAATAAATATTCAACGACACCCCAGCACAGAAAAATGGATCAGCTTTTGGGTTTTAAACAAAGGTAAGTACATCAAAGAATTCATGATCAATGTCAGTACAAAAATTAACATTTCATTTCATTTCAACTTATTTTCGTGCTTACATCCAATTACGGTTCAAGCACGCTGTCCTGGGCACACACCTCAGCTATCTGTCCAGGACAGTTGGTTAATGGCTAGTGAGAGAAGAGGGTGTAGTGGTCTTACACCTACCCATTGAGCACTTAAGAACTTACTCTGGATTGGAGCTGGTACCGGGCATGCGAACCCTGTACCTACCAGCCTGTAGTCTGATGGCTAAACCACTACACCACTGAGGCTCCATTATTTAATTTTCAATTTAAATTTTATAATTTTTAAAACAAAAATCCAAAAATATCTATTAGTTTGTAGAGGGTACCCCAGTGGATCATTGTACAAAGTTTCAGAACAATTCAACTGAAGCTGTAGGAGACTTGGAAGGAAAATTTGAGACGGACGAATGCCGAATAAATTGGTATTAGAAAAACTACATGAATGTCACAGCAGAGCTAAATTATTATTTTTTTAAATATAGTGTAAAGGGCTGTGCAAAAAAAAAGAAGACCACACAGATATGAGAGAGGAAACCTGCTGTCATCACTTCATGGGCTACTCTTTTCGATTAGCAACAAGGGATCTTTTATATGCACCATCCCATAGACAGGATAGTCCATACCACGACCTTTGTTCTGGAGCACTGGCTGGAAAGAGAAATAGCCCAATAGGCCCACCGATGGGTATTGATCCTAGATCGACAGTGCATCAAGCAAGCGCTTTACCAATTCGCTACATCCTGTCCACATAAAATCTGGATGCAAAAGATGCTTAGAGCAATGGTTTGTAATATTGTGTCCCCACCCATCCAACAAAAAGAAAGAAATATTTTATTTAACGACACACTCAACACATTTTATTTACGGTTATATGGCATCAAACATATTTTAATGATCACACAGATATTGAAAGAGGAAACCCGCTGTCGCCACTTCATGGGCTACTTTTTTCAATTAGCAGCAAGGGATCTTTTATATGCACCATCCCACAGACAGGATAGTACATACCACAGCCTTTGTTCTGGAGCACTGGCTGGAACAAGAAATAGCCCAATAGGCCCACCGACGGGTATTGATCCTAGACCAACCGTGCATCGAGCGAGCGCTGTACCACTTGGCTACGACAAACTAATAGAGAGAGATTTTTTAATTTGAATTTTTGTTAAAAAAAAATTTGAAAATATATTGAAAATGAAATAATGGAGCTTTACAGACCTCTTGTTAATTGACGAGTATTGATCCTAGACCGACTGTGCATCAAGCGAGCTCTTTACCACTGGGCTACATCCCGTCCCCATAAAAATGTGGATGTAAAAGATGCTTAGAGCAATGGTTTGTACTATGGTTCCCACCTCTCGAACAGACACACATACTGTACCTTAGAGCAATGGTTTGTACTATGGTCCCCACCTCTCCAACAGACACACATACTGTACCTTAGAGCAATGGTTTGTACTATGGTCCCCACCTCTCCAACAGACACACGTACTGTACCTTAGAGCAATGGTTTGTACTATGGTCCCCACCTCTCCAACAGACACACGTACTGTACCTTAGAGCAATGGTTTGTACTATGGTCCCCACCTCTCCAACAGACACACGTACTGTACCTTAGAGCAATGGTTTGTACTATGGTCCCCACCTCTCCAACAGACACACGTACTGTACCTTAGAGCAATGGTTTGTACTATGGTTCCCACCTCTCCAACAGACACACGTACTGTACCTTAGAGCAATGGTTTGTACTATGGTTCCCACCTCTCCAACAGACACAAATACTGTACCTTAGAGCAATGGTTTGTACTATGGTTCCCACCTCTCCAACAGACACACGTACTGTACCTTAGAGCAATGGTTTGTACTATGGTCCCCACCTCTCCAACAGACACACGTACTGTACCTTAGAGCAATGGTTTGTACTATGGTCCCCACCTCTCCAACAGACACAAATACTGTACCTTAGAGCAATGGTTTGTACTATGGTTCCCACCTCTCCAACAGACACACGTACTGTACCTTAGAGCAATGGTTTGTACTATGGTTCCCACCTCTCCAACAGACACACGTACTGTACCTTAGAGCAATGGTTTGTACTATGGTCCCCACCTCTCCAACAGACACACGTACTGTACCTTAGAGCAATGGTTTGTACTATGGTCCCCACCTCTCCAACAGACACACGTACTGTACCTTAGAGCAATGGTTTGTACTATGGTTCCCACCTCTCCAACAGACACACGTACTGTACCTTAGAGCAATGGTTTGTACTATGGTCCCCACCTCTCCAACAGACACACATACTGTACCTTAGAGCAATGGTTTGTACTATGGTCCCCACCTCTCCAACAGACACACATACTGTACCTTAGAGCAATGGTTTGTACTATGGTCCCCACCTCTCCAACAGACACACGTACTGTACCTTAGAGCAATGGTTTGTACTATGGTCCCCACCTCTCCAACAGACACACGTACTGTACCTTAGAGCAATGGTTTGTACTATGGTCCCCACCTCTCCAACAGACACACGTACTGTACCTTAGAGCAATGGTTTGTACTATGGTCCCCACCTCTCCAACAGACACACGTACTGTACCTTAGAGCAATGGTTTGTACTATGGTCCCCACCTCTCCAACAGACACACGTACTGTACCTTAGAGCAATGGTTTGTACTATGGTCCCCACCTCTCCAACAGACACACGTACTGTACCTTAGAGCAATGGTTTGTACTATGGTCCCCACCTCTCCAACAGACACACGTACTGTACCTTAGAGCAATGGTTTGTACTATGGTTCCCACCTCTCCAACAGACACACGTACTGTACCTTAGAGCAATGGTTTGTACTATGGTCCCCACCTCTCCAACAGACACACGTACTGTACCTTAGAGCAATGGTTTGTACTATGGTCCCCACCTCTCCAACAGACACAAATACTGTACCTTAGAGCAATGGTTTGTACTATGGTCCCCACCTCTCCAACAGACACACGTACTGTACCTTAGAGCAATGGTTTGTACTATGGTCCCCACCTCTCCAACAGACACACGTACTGTACCTTAGAGCAATGGTTTGTACTATGGTCCCCACCTCTCCAACAGACACACGTACTGTACCTTAGAGCAATGGTTTGTACTATGGTCCCCACCTCTCCAACAGACACACGTACTGTACCTTAGAGCAATGGTTTGTACTATGGTCCCCTCCTCTCCAACAGACACACGTACTGTACCTTAGAGCAATGGTTTGTACTATGGTTCCCATCTCTCCAACAGACACACGTACTGTACCTTAGAGCAATGGTTTGTACTATGGTCCCCACCTCTCCAACAGACACACGTACTGTACCTTAGAGCAATGGTTTGTACTATGGTCCCCACCTCTCCAACAGACACACGTACTGTACCTTAGAGCAATGGTTTGTACTATGGTCCCCACCTCTCCAACAGACACACGTACTGTACCTTAGAGCAATGGTTTGTACTATGGTTCCCACCTCTCCAACAGACACACGTACTGTACCTTAGAGCAATGGTTTGTACTATGGTTCCCATCTCTCCAACAGACACACATACTGTACCTTTACAACTATGAGAAGAAATCCTTGCTACCAGTTTTGAGTAATAACATGCAGACTATGAGTAATGCTAATGCTTGCTACCATAACTTGGTGTGAAAAATGTAATAATATACAGACTATGAGAAGAAATGCTAATGCTTGCTACCATAACTTGGTGTGTTAAAATGTAATAATATACAGACTATGAGAAGAAATGCTAATGCTTGCTACCATAACTTGGTGTGTTAAAATGTAATAATATACAGACTATGAGAAGAAATGCTAATGCTTGCTACCATAACTTGGTGTGCTAAAGTTAAAGTTTTACGACACCACTTGAGCACATTGATGTAATTATCATCGGCTATTGGATGTCAAAACATTTGGTATTTTTGACATAAAGTCTTAGAGAGGAAACCCACTACATTTTTCAATTAGTATCAAGGGATCTTTTATATGCTCAAAACCACAGACAGGATAGTACATACCATGACCTTGATATACCAGTCATGGTGCACTGACTGGAAAGAGAAATAGCCTGACAGTGATTGATCCTAGACCGACTGCGTATCAGGCGAGAGCTTTACCACTGGGCTATGTTCTGCCTCAACTCTTTTCTGGTGCAGGGAATGTTTTCAATGTATCATTATGACCAATGCAATAACGATAGAGTGGGAAAATATGATATGTATGTAACCGTTTACTGTAGCCCATGTCGGTCATAAAAGTAATTTTCAGGGCTAAATAAAGTATGTACCTGTGTCTTTTAAAATTGTCAATTGCTGTACGACCCTGCATTTAATAATTCATTCTTTGTTCACAAAGTTAAAATTTTATACGCCTCAGGCAAGATCACTTTCACTTTGATAAGTCTAAGTGCTTACTATTAGTGCATTCCAACCCCCCCACAAAAACACCAACCCAAAATGGCTTACTCCCATTTGGTTAAATTCCCAGTTGGTCGAACTGCTAAAACAACAATAGATATGCTTCAATGGTCTTACTGACATGCATGTTGTTACCTCAGTCATTATAATGAACTGTTCCAGATTATTTGGAAACTAATTATTATTGTATAGATAGCGGTTTCTTCGTTAACGCAATTTTGACTGTACGTACAGCCATCTAACAAAACTTGTTGTTTTCCACGATTTAACTGCACAAATTCTACCTTGCGTAAGCCAGCCATTCTTGGAATGGTAAATGTAAAAAAAATAATCAAAAACATCTTCTTATATACTCTATGAAAAACTGGAGAAAATATGTTTATGTACGGCAGCCCGTTTATGTACATTGGTAAATAAACCATTGTCCGTCCATAAACAAAACTTGTATAAACATGAAGAGGCCATGTTCATTACATCAGGGCTTCTAGAATTTTTAATCCACTAGCCATGGGATCATTGATTTTTAAAATTTACTAGCCATGATTAAAAATTCACTAGCCCTACTTTACTTTAAAGTAATACAATTTTACTAAATAATAGTAATGATCAGATATGTCACCTAAAGAGGGAAATAAAGCTTAAAAACACTAACATTGGGGGTTGGGGTGGGGTCAGGATATTCATATTTACAAAATAGACTTAACTGCAACATTTGACATTTTTGTTTTCACTAGCCGTCGGGCATGGCAACAGTAGTTATTTACTAGCCCAACAATGAATATCACTAGCCATGGGAGTGGGGGCTACCATAATCTAGAAGCCCTGTTATATACACAGGTATTCAGGTAGTGGTTATATAACAGACGAGTACCTATTTTTCAACCAATTGGCATTTCGACCAAATGGGACGACACCCCCAAAACATGGAACACACATTTTTACCTATCAATACTTACAGCCAGTAACAGCTGAGCCTGAATGTATTCATCTATATCATGAAGTCCAGTCACTGAAACAGAAAACAGTGATGAATTTGAAAATGAGAAATATTTAAATTGAAAAAACAAAAACCCACACACCCAAAAAACAGTCACATATTTAAAAATGAAATGGTCACATATCAGAAACAGGAAACAAATATATATATAACAGAAATTAGTTGCATCTTTGAAGCAGATAAGATTATTTTTTAAAAGAAAGAAAAAAATCCATATATTTTAAAATTAAAACATTCACGCGTCACGAACCCTAAAAAAGAAAAGAAGATTAAAAAAAACCCCTCACACACACCCCGCCATTAAAAAAACCCCAGTGATAAATGTTTTTAAACACTTCAAATACATGTAGTCAAGCATTTCAAAAATAAAAATGTTTAAAAAAGAAAACACAAAACAAGTGAAACGTGAACAGTCAAAAAGAAGCCAACAGAGAAAAAAAAAAGTATTAAAAAAACTATTACTACATATACACATATATGCAAAATTAGGTCTAGTATTTTTAACACAAAGACTGTTTCTTGAACTAAGAAACTTGAAATTGCCTAGCAATTTTAAATGTTCAACAATTGTGTATAGCTTTATTTTTCCAAAATTTTATTAATGACCCTTTTACTAGGATCAAGTTTAAACTGCAATTGCGATACATATTTTAAAAAAAAAGCAGTCTCTTTTGTTTAACAACACCACTAGAGCACATTGATTAATTAATCACTGGCTACTGAATGTCAAACATTCTGTCTTGTAGTCATCAGAGGAAACCCGCTACATTTTTTCTAATGCAGCAAGGGATCTTTTATATGCACTTTCCCAAGGACAGGAAGGCACATACATGTACCACAGCCTTTGTCCAGTTGTGTTGCACTGGTTGGAACGAGCGAAAACTCAACCAGCTAAATGGATCCACCGAGGTGGTTCGATCCTGTGACGCAAGCACCTCAAGTGAGCACTCAACCAATGTAGCCCAGTGGTAAAGCGTTCGCTTGATGTGCGGTCGGTCTAGGATCGATCCCTGTCGGTGGACCCATTGGGCTATTTCTCGTTCCAGGCAGTGCTGCACAAGTGGTGTAACAAAGACTGTGGTATATACTATCCTGTCTGTGGTATGGTGCATATAAAAGATCCCTTGCTACTAATCGAAAAGAGTAGTCTATGAAGTGGCGACAGCGGGTTTTTTCTCTCAATATCTGTGTGGTCCTTAACCATATGTCTGATGCCATATAACCGTAAATAAAATGTGTTGAGTGCGTCGTTAAATAAAACATTTCCTTCCTTCCTTCCCGCCCCTGTGATATTTAAAGCACTTTCTGACATACCGTCGGGCGCCCCGTCACACACCACCAAGTCAGCCTGCTTCCCTTCAAAATGACTTATTATCTCCTCCGCTGTTGATTTCTGGCAAATAAAACATTTACAACTCATAAAGTAAATAACAGTGAACCCCTCAAAACAGGAATTTCCGATATTTTTCATGGACCCTTTTTAAATATCAGTGCAGAAAAAAAATCTTCCAAGCTGTCCAGCACACCCTTATAAAAAAGTAGGACAAAATAGGAATGGAAATACAGAAAAAGTAGGACCGAAACAGCACGTAACAACATTATTCATGCTCATAAATGAATGTGCTAAATCCAAAAAGTGGTGTTATAAAGAAAGTTTTGCTCAGGTTGTACCTGTATTTTTATATAAATATAAATATAAATCTTATGTAACGGTTACCGTATACAGTTATTTGAAATTATTGTAAACTGTATTAATTGATATACATGTCCATGTATTAACTTTGTAAAAAAAAATTAACTACCGAGTATTTCAAGCAATCATAAATGGCAAAAATAACATTCGAGTGCCAGAAACTGACTTTCAGGGTGTAAATTTAAAATGTGCAGCAAACTGATAGATATATCTTGCTGCAAAAACATTAAAAAATACCATAACTGTTAACTTTTATAATAACACAAGCAAGATGCACATTTTAACACCAATTCGTTGCATTTTGAAACAAAAAAGTAGGAAAAAAGTTGGTATTTTGAAGGAAAAGTAGGGAAAATAGGACAAAGACCAAAATGTAGAAATAAGTAGGAAAAGTAGGATTACTGGACAGCCTGAATACTCTCTAAACTGGAGACCCCTTGAAACTGGATGTTTTACTAAGTCGCATGGGTGTCCAGTTTAGAGGACTTTCACTATATATAAACATAATTACAGTGAAACCATATAAAACCAGACCCTCTGTAAACCGGACATTTTTCACGGCCCCCTTTTAAATATCTGTACAGAAGGGAACCTCTCAAAACCAGGTTTTGTTTTTCGTTCCGAGGGTGTTCGGTTTAGGTCTCACCACACAGATGTCATCTGCCATTGAAAGAAACCCATGTTAAATTGCCCAACTTCAAACAGTTTTTTTGCTACATGACCGGAACTGGCTGTAGTACCGTTCTGAACAGGTGGTTCATTAACCGATTAACTCCGACTGTCTCTTGTCATGGCTATAGCTATATGACACTCGCCAAATGCGAGTTTTTGTATTAACAGTATTAAATGTAATTTAAATAATAAATCTCATAAATAGCGATGCCATAAAAAGTTAACTTAAAGATTTGTATACCGGTATTCCATTCTAGGATAATCATTACAGTAATTTAACCTCTAGAAAAACATTAAAGGGAGATAAATGGCACAATAATACATCTAAAAATTAAAACCCTCTGTTACCACACTAACAGTCGTGAATCCCGTTCCACAAGACGATTTTAACATTATTTTAACATTATTTCCTTCCTTTCTACTCAATTAGGGTGAGACATAGCCCAGTGGTAAAGTGCTCGCTTGATGTGCGGTCAGTTTATTTGCAGTTATATGGCGTCAGACATATGGTTAAGGACCACACAGATAATGAGAGAGGAAACCTGCGGTTGCCACTTCATAGGCTACTCTTTTCGATTAGCAGTATGGGATCTTTTATATGCACCATCCCACAGACAGGGTAGTACATACCACAACCATTGATATGCCAGTCGTGGTGCACTGGCTGGACTAACCACAGAAGGAAGGAAATGTTTAATTAACAACGCACTCAACACATTTTATTTACGGTTATATGGCGTCAGACATATAGTTAAGGACCACACAGATATTGATAGAGGAAACCTGCTGTCCCCACTTCATGGGCTACTCTTTTCGATTAGCAGCAAGAGATCTTTTATATGCACCATCCCATAGACAGGATAGTACATACTGCTACCTTTGATATGCCAGTCGTGGTGCACTGGCTGGACTAACCATAGAAATGCAAACTAGATGTATGTCTCAACAGTGTATCCGACTCGCTAACTGGTACCTTAATGATGTCACCCTGTATCTGGGTTACCCCCGGTAACGACGCCATGGCTTGGAGATCGACAGCCACTATGTATGTCTCAACAGTTTGTATGTTACAGATTCGCTAACTGGTACCTTAATGATATCACCCTGTATCTGGGTTACCCCCGGTAACGGCGCCATGGCCTGGAGATCGACAGCCACTATGTATGTCTCAACAGTTTGTATGTTACAGACTCGCTAACTGGTACCTTAGTGATATCACCCTGTATCTGGGTTACCCCCGGTAACGGCGCCATGGCCTGGAGATCGACCGCCACTATTTTCACATCAGACTTGTTCTGGACTTTATCTCTGAAACAAATTAGTGTCAACAATCGGTTGCAATTTTATCGTCGGTTATAATCAGTTTGTACCAACCTATTATCATGTATTATCATGTTCACCTTACAAATTGCTTACTTTACCTTTAATAACTATTTCATACAAGGCCCAATTTCACAAAACATTGTAAGCCTAGTGTTGTACGTAAACTAAAAAATCTATGATTAAAACACAATTCTTATTACTATTATAGTACAACAAATATAGTTTTAAGTACCCATATTTCATATTCTTTGGTCATTAAAATGCTCCATCTCCCATAATGATGTAATTTCCTGTGTGAAATAGATGCCAAACACGTGTAAACGTATGGCCAGTATAACTGCTAGTGACTCGCAGACATAAAATTATGATGTTTAGTGAAACTGGCCACAGGCCGCTATGTTAACTTTTGCACCTAGGTGCCAGATGGCGCCTACTTGTATTTTTTTATAGATAATATGAAATGTTTTAGTCACCAAATGAAAACAAAAAGTCGCATATGTGACCAAATCAGTTGCAATGTAGAGGGCTGTCATATATATATATATATATATATATATATATATATATATATACACACACATCTACATGAAAAATATATATATATATATATGAAAATAAACCCAAATTCCAACATACTTACATCAATTGCAACATCTAAGAAGGGGAACAACTTCAGTTAATTTTTCTACACAATCGATTATGGATTTTTATAACCGATCATCATATCGGTAAAGTCGAACTGATCAATTTTCGATTGTAATCATCCATTGAAACATCACACCATCTGCTAATGAAGATGCCACACCTGCCAATTTGCAGAGCAGATATTTACTTTAAATTTACTTGGACCTACATATGTATAGCAGTATTTTTAGGTTACCAGTGTTTTTGGGGGTATGGCGCTATGGAATTGAATGTAACCACAGTCAAGAAGGGGTATGGGGGCCTCCCCCAGAAAGAAAATGAGTTACGTTTAGGGTTAGGGTTAAGAAATTCATAGTTATGATGCATAATTAATTTTGTCAAAAGGTTAACTTTAAAAAAAAAATCTGCAAAAACATTTTGGTTATGGCGTCATAGTCGTTTTCCCGCTGGCGGAAACACTAGTTACAATTGTTGTAGTAACAACTTTGTGTCTCGATTTGTGGGAAGGCATTAATTATTACAATCTAAGATTCCAGATCTACTTGCCAAATTCGCCAATTGCGAAATTAAAAAACAATTGGCGAATTTTATTTTCATTTGGCGAAATAATTTCACCCCATAACACCACTCACAATGTTAGTGTCACCCCTACCCCCCACTATAAGACACATGCTATGCTAATGGTGGAAATAAAAAATGAATACCTGAGTTTCCGTGACAACACCTGACTCCAGCTGCCGGGTGCAGCACAAAGATCCACAACTCTTGTGACATCTGAAAATAAATAGAGAAGAAAATAGCACTTTTTTTCTTCAGAATAGTACATAATTATGTACATATAGTAATGACTATGTGTCACTTAGCTGCACAAAGATCCACAACTTTTGTGACATCTGAAAATAAATAGAGAAGAAAATAGCACCTTTTTTTTTTAGAATAGTACATAGTAATGGGTATGTGTCGCTCATCTGCCTAGGGGCCGTTCAGATATTATGTAATGCTATTTTTGTCAAAATCAGACACCCTCCCTCCTTCCCCCCTGTAATGCTCCGTAACGCTAGACCATATTACATAATGTTTGGAAACCCACTTCCTTTCCATTCACAAACAAGTCATGCTATGGGTGTTGCGTTGTGTAAGTTTTTAACATGCTCATATACCACAGAGGTTTCGAGCATGTCTGCCCCGGAGTTTGACCTCTGAGAGGCCAGGGGTCCAACCTGGGGCAGATCTATGGGTGTAATGTAAGTTTAACAGACTGTTTTGCAATTTGGAAAAGCGCACAGATTTCAACTCGATTTATAATCCTTACTGTATGTATATGTCTAGTTATAACTAACTAGGTCTACATTAAACATTGTCGGCATAACAGAGCATTTATGAAAAAAAAAAAAAAAAGTAATAATAAAAAACAGAGCGTTACGTAACACTGTTAATTATACCCACCCACCCCCTGTAAAGCCACATAACATTTGGACCTATACTCACCCACCCCTCGAGTGTTACGTAATATTTTAATGGCCCCAAACCGTAAATTTTCACCCAGCGAGAACACTGTCTGGTCTTATTCAACAACATGTGCCAAATATTTTCATTCAAACATGGGACAGAACCAGGGCTCACCCTGGATCAAAAATACCTGTAGCCAAAACAATTAGCCAAATGGGATTTTTATTAGCCATAATGAAAATGTTTTAGCCAAAACTGTTTTGTGCAGTACTGTATAGAATACTTATATAGGAATATGAAAATGCATCTTTTACAGCTAATTGATGGTGCATATAAAAGATCCCTTGCTGCTAATCGAAAAGAGTAGCCCATGAAGTGGTGACAGTGGGTTTTCTCTCTCAATATTTGTGTGGTCCTTAACCATATGTCTGACGCCATATAACCGCAAATAAAATGTGTGGAGTGCATCATTAAATAAAACATTTCTTTCTTTTACAGCTAATTATAACGTACAAACTGGAATAAATGAGAACAAAACCGTATTTTCTGATCAAAATGAAAAGTTTGTTTTGTTCAACATCACTACTAGAGCACACTAATTTATTAATCATCGGCTACTGGATGTCAAACATTTGGTACATTTTGATATATAGTTTTAGAGAGGAAACCTTCTACATTTTCCCCATCAGTAGCAAAGGATCTTTTATATGCACTATCCCAAAAACAGGATAGTGCATACCATGGTCTTTAATATACCAGTCGTGGTGTACTGGCTGGAATGAGAGATAGTCCAATGGGCCCACCAATGGTGATCGATCCTAGACCGACTGCGCATCAAGCGAGCGCTTTACCGCTGGGCTATGTCCAACCCCTTGATCAAAATCAAAAGACAGCAATGGGGGGGGGGGGGGGGGGGGGGGGGGCAGTTAATATATTACTTTGATTTTTCAGCATGAATGATGACATGATAGACATAAAGTAATAATTATAATAATAAAAAATAATAAAAAATGTAAATTAAAAACAAATGACTTGCTGGTTTGAAGGCAAACACAAAAATGTTTTCAACACACTAGCCCAGCACCATTGGTCATACGCTCCGTAAACCAGCACTGAATATTACCAGGCAGGCTCTGACATGGAACCCAGAAGGCAGAAGTAAAAGAGGCCGCCCAAAGAACACATGGCGAAGGGACCTCCAGGTGGACACCAAGAAGACAGGATACACCTGGAGGCAGCTTGAAACCAGAGCCCAGGTCAGATAACTCTAAAAAAACTGTAGTCAATGGTCTATGCCCCAGAAGGGATGACGGGTATAAGTAAGTACGTGCCCCAACCCCACTTATTTTGGCTTGATTTGCATTAAACTGATGCCGAAAATGAAAGCGCCTTAAAGAAATCCTGGGGAAAGACCTGTAGTTTATAATTTTGTCAAAATAGAGAAACCCACAGTAACTAATTTGTTTTTGTTGTTGTGCTTCGTTATGGTATGTGGTTATGTTTTTTTCAATAGCACTTTTTCAAGTAATAGCAGGTGAGAAGAAATATTTTCTGCTGAGAAAAAAATACGGTCTGCTAGAAGTAAGACATCACAATTGAGAGAACAATTTGGAATAGTATACATGTGACAAATTATGACCATTAAAGGGACATTCCTGAGTTTGCTGTAATGTTTAAGATGTTATCGACTTAAAGAGACTTTTAACGATTGTAATTACATATGAAATATATTTTTCTGCATAAAATATTAGTCATTGTATATTAAACATGTTTCTGATCATTCTAATATTTGTATTAGATTAAATTTCATTTATGTCCTAAAATAAAAAATTCCACTTTGGGCTTCTTAGAAATATTAAGACGACCAGAAACACATTGAATATACAGACACTGATATTCTAAACAAGAAAATATATTTAATATGTAAGTTTAATTGTAGAAATATTATATTAGTCAGAAACATCTTACAATGCAGCAAACTCAGGAATGTCCCTTTAAATGGAATTAAAATGTAACAGAATCAAAAGGTAATGAGCAGATGAGAGAATCGTACACATTAACATACATCAGGGTTTCTGCCAAAGGGTAAAGTGAGTATGGCACCGATTTAGTTTTTTTTAGTCAACCTTTTGACAAAATTAATTACTCTTTATCATTACTGTATGATTTTCTTAACCCTAACCCTAAACGTAACTCATTTTCTTCATGGGAGAGACCCCGTATACAACCTATCGACTCTGGTTGCATTCAGCATACACATTGTAAATATTCAATTTCATAGCATCATATCCAAAAATTTCTTTCTGGTAGAAATGCTGATTATAACCATTAAATGGAATTAAAATACAACAGAATCACAAGCTAAAGATGTTTCCGACTAATAATATATTTCTACGATTAAACTTACATATTAACTATATTTTCTTGTTTAGAATATCAATGTCTGTATATTCAATGTGTTTCTGGTTGTATTAATATTTGTAAGAAGCCGAAACTGGATTTTGGCTTCAAATAATTTCATACATTACGAAAAAATTGTTTTTAGGAAATAAAATGAAATTTAACCTAGTACAAATATTAGAATGATCAGAAACACGTTTAATATACAGCCACTAATATTTTATGCAGAAAAATATACTTGATATGTAATTACAGTCGTCAAAAAGTCTCTGTTAGTCGATAACATCTTAAAAACTGCAGCAAACTAAGAAATGTCCCTTTAACATACATCAGTCCTGTGAGTTTTGCAGGTCAATCTTTATTTCATCTGCCAGATCTAAAAAATTAACTGATTTTCATAGGTCATGGCAAGTAGGTATTGAAATTTTAGGTTTGGTATCGGTATCAGTATTTTTGGAGTGATTTACCTCAGTATCGGTACAGTATTTGGTATTTACAGATACAAATATTGAGCGATATTTTTGGTATACTTGGCTGTAAATGGATGCTCGAGTTGAAGCTCATCCGCCGATTGCAACTAAAATAAAATATTGGGCGGGGCGTAGCCCAGTGGTAAAGTGCTCGCTCGATGCACGGTCGGTCTGGAATCGATCCCCTCCAGTGGGCCCATTGGGTTATTTCTCGTTCCAGCCAGTGCTCCACAACTGGTATATCAAAGGCTGTGGTATGTACTGCCCTGTCTGTGGGACGGTGCATATAAAAGATCCCTTGCTGCTAATCAAAAAGAGTAGCCTATGAAGTGGCGACAGCAGGTTTCCTCTCTCAATATTTATGTAGTCCTTAACCATATGTCTGACACCATATAACCGTAAATAAAATGTGTTGAGTGCGTCGTTAAATAAAAAAAAAATCTTTCTTTCTTTCTAACATAAAATTTGATACACAGGGCCCTCATCTCTCTTTTCTTTTCAGCCATTTTGCGTTCATCAGATATATTCTTACTGTTTTACTAAATGGCGGGAAACATTTTTCAATACCAAAATTTCAATATTTTGAGATTTGGTTGATACAGTAACTCGGTATTGACATGATACCGATACTGAGCGGTAAATACAGTATACCGCTCAGCTCTACTGGCAAGAGACAAAAGGATCAATACTGCATGGTGACCAGTGCGTAGTTCACCAAAAAAAGGGGGTGAGAGTACCGAGTCTGTTCCCCACCCAATCCACCCCTGGAGTCACAACATACCCTGAAAAATATTGAAATCTTCATTTATCTGCAGTAGTTTGAAAGCACTTCTTGCTCTCCAGCCTTCTTCCTTGGCCAAGCGATAATACACGTCTCGTTTATCTTTTGATGATCGACCCATGATGATCGATAACACTCGTATCAATGTCAAAGAACTGACTCACTCAAATGCTGAAATCAAATAAAAAGAATGTATACATAGTATGTAAACTGATGGAAAATGCCTGGGGTTGAGATGTAGTCCAGTGGTAAAGTGCTCGCTGAAGCATGGTCGGTCTAGCCTCTAGGATCGATCCCAGTCAGTGGGCCCATTGGGCTATTTCTCGTTCCAGCCAGTGCATAATGACTGTGAATGAGTCGAATGACTGCTATATCAAATGCAAAGGCCATGGTATGTGCACATACCACGGCCTTTGATATACAGCAGTCGTGGAGCACTGGTTGGAAAGAGAAATAGCCTGACCGGGATCGACGGTGCACCAAGCCAGCGCTACACCACCCCGTCCCCCAAGTAACTAGTTCATCAAGATTAAGCTCGAATGTATGTGTTTGATACATCAGAGGTTAATCTTGATTAACTACCCCTTCCCCCAACTGTTAACTTAATTTTAAGGTAAACTAATCGAATGATTCGAGGCAATATTGAATATGAATATGATCAATATATAATTATCTGATAGGGCCTACGTCTCTGAAATCACAATGCCATCATCAAATGTTTTAAAATTTAACACTTTACAAATGCTAGAGCTGCATGCTGGTATAGATCTATCTAGACTTAGTAATTACGTGTTTTCATTACAATGATCAGACAGCACCGATCCAGAAATCGTTCAGCGATCTCGTCAAGACAGCATGTCAGTCACTTGTTTTGCTTTTCTGAGGGAAGGGAAATAACTCTAATTACGTGTTAGCTAATCTGAAGGTTTGTATAGACCAAATGAATTCCCATTGTCCATAATGTTAACGTTTTGTCACCGAAAAACAAACTAAAAATATCACCGGAAATTAACAACCCCCAACCCCACAACCACAACCAAACAAACTCCCCCAAATAAAAACCCTAACAACAAGAAACAACAACACACAACCCTCTCAACAAAAACATTAAACATTAAACAGCAAAAACAAAACAAAACAAGAGAGAGAGAGAGAGAGAGAGAGAGAGAGAGAGAGAGAGAGAGAGAGAGAGAGAGAGAGAGAGAGAGAGAGAGAGAGAGAGAGAGAGAGAGAGAGAGAGAGAGAGAAGGATACAACGCAGAGGCGGATCCAGAATTTTGACAGCGGATCACACATTTTACAAAAGGGCAATTTGAGTAAGGGCAATTTGGAGCAAAATCTATGTGTGGTTTTCGGGCTACTCGGGGGCATGTTCCCGGAAATTTATGAAATTAAGATGCTCACAGATGCGTTTTCAGAGCAATTTGTAGTATTGGATGATAAAAAAAAAAGAAAAAAAAAAAGGATCTGTGGTTCTTGTATCGTCGGATCGAACCCGCTCGGTAGATCCATTGTTTTTCTCATCCCAACCTGTACCCTCTTCCTATCTAAAATAGGGCCAGTAGTTCAGCTTAATATACAAAATCGATAATGAATCTGTGACTTTGAACCTAGGGGCGGGATGGAACACATTGATTAATTAATAATCGGCTATTGGAAAGAAAGAAAGAAATGTTTTATTTAACAACGCACTCAACACATTTTATTTACAGTTATATGGCGTCAGACATATGGTTAAGGACCACACAGGTATTGAAAGAGGAAACCCGCTGTCGCCACTTCATGGGCTACTCTTTTCGATTAGCAGCAAGAGATCTTTTATATGCACCATCCCACGGCCTTTGATATACCAGTCGTGATGCACTGGCTGGAACGAGAAATAGCCCAATGGACCCACCGACGGGAATCGATCCCATACCGACCGCGCGTCGAGCGAGCGCTGTACCACTGGGCTACGTCCCGCCCCCGGCTATTGGATGTCAAACATTTGGTAATTCTGACTCATAGTCATCAGAGGAAACCCGCTACATTTTTCCTAATACAGCAAGGGATCTTTTATATGCACTTTTCCCACAGACAGGAAAACACATACCATGGCCTTTGTTCAGTTGTGGTGCACTGGTTGGAACGAGAAAACCCCCAATCAGCTGAATGGATCCACCGAGGTGATTTTGCTCCTCAAGCTCCTCAAGCGAGCACTCAACCAACTGAGCTAAATCCCCCCCCCCCGCCCCCCCCAAGATATAGTGCTCGCCTCATGCCCGATCGGTCTGGGATCGATACTCGTCGACAGAGCCATATGGCTATTTCTTGTTTCAGTCAATACTTCACGACTGGTATATCAAAGGCCGTGGAAGGTACCGTCCGGTTTAAGAAGAGAGTGCATATAAAGAAAACACTGCTACTATTATCAAATGCTAATAATTAAATCAATGAGCTCTAGTGGCGTAGTTAGACAAAACGAACATTAATTTTCAGTATTATGTTATGATATAAATAGTTTGTTCTGCTTAGAATCAAATAGGGATGAAACGTAACCCAGTGGTAAAGCGTTCGCCTGGAGTACCATCGGGCTAGGATCGATCCTTGTTGGTGGACCCATCGTTCCAACCAGAAGTCCATAACAAAGGCCTGTCCTGTCTGTGGCATAGTGCATATAAAATATCCTTGGCTTCTAATCGGAAAAAGTATCAGATTGTGTGACAGCAGCGGGTTTCCTCTCTCTTTTATATACATGTGTCCACTAGACTGGTATAGGCGCCTCACGTTAAACCAAATGGCCACGTCAGGAACCAACTAGGCCTCAATTTCCGGAAATTTGTCCGCACAAGTAGTCTGCTATTTGACTGTCATTATTTCATGGCAGACATCTTTGAAATGGCAACTATTTGACTGAAATTGACAGGGGAGAGCATGTAGTTTGTAAACATGTGTAACTTGACATTGAAGACTTGTTTGTGGTAATTCCGGGCCATGCAAAAGTACATTTTCCATAATTTTAAAAACGCACGTATATCTGGGAAGCAACAGTTTTATTTAACGACGCACTCAATACATTTTATTTACGGTTATATGGTTACGGACCACACAGATATATAGAGAGGAAACCAACTGTCGCCACTTCATGGGCTACTCTTTTTGATTAGCAGCAAGGGATCTTTTATATGTACCATCCCACAGACAGGATAACACATACCACGGCCTTTGATATACCAGTCTTGGTGCACTGGCTAGAACGAGAAATAGCCCACATGGGCCCACCGACGGGGATCGTTCCCAGACCGACCGCGCATCAAGCGAGCGTTTTATGACTGGGCTACATCCCACCCTGTTATGGAGACGAGGTTTAGTCTATTTTAGAGGGTATTTCTCTAATTAAACATCATGGACTATCATTTCACTCTATTATAACTTTATTCGGAACGTGTTACAGCTTTGTAGATTAACCAAACTTAAGTGTCCATTTGCAGGGGCTGAAACTAGGGTCTGCGCCTATAATTAATTATCCATTAGCAGCGATTCATATTTTATATTCACTTTCCTACAGACACAACACACATCTTTGTATACTAATCAGGAAAATACAAACCACACATACACGCACGCACGCACGCATAGACAGACAGGCAGACAGACAGACAGACACACACACACACAGACATACACATATACGCCCCCTCACGCACCCATACACACACGCGCGCGCACACGCACACACATATATATACACGCACGCACGCACACACACACACACATACATACATGCACACCCACCCACACACAAACACATATACACGCACACACACGAACACACAAACACGCACGCACAAACACACACACACGAACACGCACACAAACACACACAGAAACACAAACACAAACACGCACGCACACACGCATATACATATCACAAATAACAAGAAGATGGTCAATATATTTTACATACATTTATTACATTACTAATCAATGCATTTGTTATATACTCCACACAAAAAATGAAGCAACTTAATGGTTTTACTTTCTTCATAAATCATCTTTCCAACTGAATGTTGGCCAAGTCCTATTTTAACAAAATAAACAATACATCATATACACATGTCTGTGCCAAAAACACACCAAAATGTCAATAGCATAAAAAAAACACCGTACATCTATCTCAATATTAAAAAAATATGTATCATGTCCATCATGAATTGCTTAACTTTTTTGGGGGAGTATATATTAGCATTTCAGGTCCGTAGAGGACGGGAGGGTCAAAAGAGTGCTCACCCCTGTTTTATTTCCAACATAATCAGTTTAATTTTAACATTTTTTTTTTTTTTTTTTGGCTCCAGATGCTGAGAAAGCAAGAAACTGAATTTGTATAACATCAAAAAGATAAATTAAATTATTTTTAACGGGGGATCATGACCCCGAGACTACCTAGACACCATCCTTCTACTCGCTTTTAAACGAAAGTCCGCCCTTGCCCCCACCCTCACCCCTGTCAGATTCATTCCCACGAATCTACAGGTTCGTGTGCAGGTACTAAAACTCCTGCACACGCGCCTGATAAAGTTTTTAGGCAGTGTAAAATACTGGAGAGAAAAAAATATACATGTATTACTCTGACACCCCCCCCCCCCCCCCTTATCTTAATCTAGATACGGCCCTACATTTTGTTCTTGGATGAGCAATCGCCTGAGAATACAGCTGATTGTTAAAAATATTATAAGTTTTAGGTGTTACATTAGTCACTTGTTATCGGGCATATGCAGTTAACATAATTACTTGCCCAACATAAAAGTTCCACTTGGCACGGGCGTCGGGCTATGGGATTTGTGATCCCATGTACCATAATATAATAATTATTAATCTTACCGACTTCAGACCATTCATATTGGTGAATCAGTAGATCTGAAAACATTGTCCGTTGGCCACGTGACCTTTCATTCAAAATAGTCATTGGAATCATTGACCAATCACATTTCACCTTTTATATATTACTAGAAAGCTTAACTACTGCAGTTGGTAATAGCTGAATATAAAGTTATAAATACCAAACATGAGGTAAAATATCTTAATCACCAATGTCATGAAAGCAAAATGGCGTTAATTGAATATAAAGTTATAAATACAAAAAATAAGGTACATATTAATAACTAATATCACGAAAACAAAGTGGGATAACTCCAATCGCATGCAAACTTTTATTTGCAAAGAAAACTTTTCGTTTGAAATAGCTACTCAAAATTTATTCCTATGCATCATACACTAACTAAAACATCTAATACAACATCACATAATTTAACATTTTAAATCTATAATCTTGTTTTTATATGTTTTGTTTTTTGTTTTTTTTATTATTATTATTATTTTTTAATAGTTTTGATGGGTTTTTATGTTGTGAAAACATGATATACAATATTTTTATTCTCAGAGTATATTTATATAATAAATATCATAAAGTACTGAACTGGCTGCTTTACTATATTACTGTACAATTCTAATAAAGTGAAGAAGAATCGAAAATGCAATTGCCAAAATATAGGAAAACATCATTATCTAAAAATATAGTTCACTATCATAAAGCAGAGACAGAATATGTACCATGAAGAATATGGATTCGCATGGGCCGTTTTTAAGGGGTCGAATACCCGACACCAACCCATATTTTAGGACTGCCCTTAGCTCATATTTGGTGCCAATGTGTCCCCATCAGGATATTATATCCTGCCCCACCCCCCTTCACGAAACCCTTTGTCTGCCCCTAATTACAGTTTCTAACATTCGAAGCTCTTTATATTATAACATTTCTTTTAAAACAGTAAAATACTAATAAATAAATAAATAAATAAATAAATAAATCCACGTTTCTCAGTCGTTTGATTTAACAATCCTTTGTTTTCAATGTGTTCTGGACCTACGGGTAAATTTAACGAAATAAAATAGTAATAATATATATTATATTAAAAAAAGAAGGTATTTATATATCTGCATTTGTATAACATGTAGTAACTAGGGCTTAAACTCCCATAAAAAAGGGAAAGAAAAGACCCCTAACCCCAAGAGATCCACATCAACAACAACAAAAAAAAGACCCCCCAAAAAAACATAAGCAAAACCAACCCCCCCAAAAAACGAAACCACATTATAAAATAAAAATAACCCAAAAACCTCCCAACATTCCCCCTAATGAAACTCAACCCCCACACAGAAAAAACCCTCCCACTAAATACCCCCCAAAACTCCGTACCCCCCCCCAAAAAAAAACAAAAAAACCCAACCAAACCGCGAAAAGCTTACGAATACCCCACTCCAACACCCTTCTTATAATAAGAGTTACGATGGAAAATACGCTTCTTATTTTTCAACAAGCCATACACACAGATGTGTGCACCTTACTTAACAAAATAATTATTCCAGTCTCCCCCACCCCCAACCGTCAGATGTTTACAAGAACCGTGTTGTAAACGCCAGAACAAACAGAAGCGCTGATGACGAGTACAGTCGGTCTTTTCCGTTTGTTCCCGATCCCGACCCCGACCCCGACCCCGACGCCGATCCCGTACCGGAGTTCGGGGGCTGGTTTGTGTTTGTGTTCTGAGAGGGGGGTTTTCCAGATGGGCGTGGTGTCTGCTGGTTGGCGGGTACGTTTGTCGTACCTGTGGGGCGACCACTAGGGCAGAGTTGGGCCAGTCCAGACCGGAACAGGGGGTTCGTTCTGCACGGTTCCGGTAGAATGGTACACTCCAGTTGATTCCTCAACGTTGCCGTCTGGGCGCATGTTTGGCGGAACGCGCGCAGTTCGCAGTCTACTTGGTTCAGACGAAGACTTGAATAGAAAAATAAAACAAGAATATATGGTTAACGACACCTCAGCACATTTTAAACTATGACTATTATGTGTGTGCGTGTGTGTGTGTGTGTGTATGTCTGTGTGTGCGTGAGAGAGAGAGAGAGAGAGAGAGAGAGAGAGAGAGAGAGAGAGAGAGAGAGAGAGAGAGAGATTGAGAGAGAGAGAGAGAGAGAGTGTGTTTTATTTAACGACGCACTCAACACATTTTATTTACGGTTATATGGCGTCAGAGAGAGAGAGAGAGAGAGAGAGAGAGAGAGAGAGAGAGAGAGAGAGAGAGAGAGAGAGAAATGTTTTATTTAACGACGCACTCAACACATTTTATTTACGGTTATATGGCGTGAGAGAGAGAGAGAGAGAGAGAGAGAGAGAGAGAGAGAGAGAGAGAGAGAGAGAGAGAGAGAGAGAGAGAGAGAGAGAGTACTCTGGCGGTAAGAGAACTATACAAACATTGACAACGCTCTCTAACCGTCTGAGACCAATCTATTTAAATTCTGCGAAATCTCAGTCTACCAAACGGTAGTCAAAGATTCCCGCTCTAATACAACACCAATCCTATATTTGACGTTAAATCCCTTTACATCGATCATTTTCGAGTTCCTTGATACAAAAATATCACATATTATCAACTAATACACACACTACAGGAAGAAACTCGTCAGCAACTACATATTTAAACATATTTAACCGGAACATTATTGAAAAGGGTGCTGTCGGGTTTCTTCCTGTAGTGTGTATGTTAGTGATTAATATGTGATTATTTATTCGTTTATTTATTTTTTATTATCAAGGAATGTTTAATGTTGTATTAAAGCGGGAATCTTTGATTACCGTTTGGTAGGCAGAGATTGCGCAGAATTTATATAGTTTGGTCTCTAACGGTTAAAGACTCCAGTCAATGCACCACGACTGGCACATCAAAGGCCGTGGTATGTACTACCCTGTCTGTGGGATGGTGCATATAAAAAATCCCTTACAGCTAATTGAAAAGAGTAGCCCATGAAGTGACGACAGTGGGTTTCCTCGCTCAATATCTATGTTTGACGCCATATAACTGTACATAAAATGTGTTGAGTGCGTCGTTAAATAAAACATTTCTTTCTTTGTAACAGTTAAAGAGCGTTATACCTATTCAAATATTCGTCTATCTCTCTTACCGTCAGAGTACTCTGGCTAAGACAAATGGAGGAAGAGGGGGAGAGAGAGAGAGAGAGAGAGCGAGAGAGAGAGAGAGAGAGAGAGAGAGAGAGAGAGAGAGAGAGAGAGAGAGAGAGAGAGAGAGAGAAGAGGGAGGAAGAGGAGAGAGACATAGAGAGAGTATTATTTTTTTTCAGTAAACCCCCACCTCCCAATTCTTCGTTACTGAACCCAACCCCTCCCTAGCACCTCGCTAGGTTCGGCCCTGACGTTAATCGACCATCACCTACCCACAGAGTCGGAGGATGAACTCGGACGGTTTGACCTCGCCGCTACTGTATCTGAAGAACAACATCTGACGCAGCCCTTGGTTCGTCTGGTTACGACACGCGGAGATTTGCGGGGACGGCTGCGCAAAACACTGCACAGCACCCGTGTACGCTGGAATAATAATAATAAAAACAAACGTGGTTGGACATCATTATTTCATAATTTGTAACCGGCTTCGGTCGGTGGTGTCGTGGTTAATCCATCGGACATAAGGCTGGTAGGTACAGGGTTCGCAGCGTAAATACGCTTTTCCATTTCGTCTAAAAAAACCCCAACAACATGATGTTCAATACTGTTGACCACACAAGGTTTATTTGCATGTTTTCACGGTTTCAAGTTTATGATGTGTGCCTTATAAGTTATAACCAGTTTAGATTTGTTGGCACTGAATGCAATGTTTGGCAGTTCCAGGGGTTGCAAACAACAATTTTCCTTCAGTGGCCCTTAAGCGACCCCTGTACCCCGGCCGCAGTAAACGTTTTTGTTCCAACCCCTCTCACATCCCTGAAAGTAAGTTAGTATCCCAGTACCGACTCCATGCCTGCGTGCTTTAGTCTCAAGTGGAGATGGGCACAACCCCCCCTCCCCTGATATGTAAATGGTGAATTACCTTGTTGGTTATTACAAAGCAATTCGGCTGACTTCTCCATGGCGAGGACATCAAAGCCCATTTCGTTGAGGCTTTTCCGAGCCGCAGGGCACGGCTGCATGACTTGCTTCAAACACGTGAAAACCTGGGATCGAGCACTAGAAAGACAAAACACAATTCATAACTAAGGAGAGAGAATGTGTGTGTGTGTGTGTGTGTGAGAGAGAGAGAGAGAGAGAGAGAGAGAGAGAGAGAGAGAGAGAGAGAGAGAGAGAGAGAGAGAGAGAGAGAGAGAGAGAGACAAAGACAGATACAAAGAGAGAGACACACAGAGAGACACACAGAGAGAGACGGAGAAAGAGAAACAGGAGAGAGAGAGAGAGAGAGAGAGAGAGAGAGAGAGAGAGAGAGAGAGAGAGAGAGAGAGAGAGAGAGAGAGAGAGAGAGAGAGAGAGAGAGGTAGAGGTAGAGGTAGAGGTAGAGAAACAGACAATCTGAGAGAAACAGAAATATTGAATCAGTGTATGACTAAACGCTTGTTGCTTTAAATTGTGCTTCACAAGATCAAATTTAAAGGGACACTATCGACGCAGCCGGGAAGTATTTTAATATTATACATTAAATTAATTTTCCATTATTATATGTTATTAATATATGCATATTTATTTTAGTAATTACAAAACTGCAAAGATGGAAATACGAGTCTTTTTGTCACACCGACGAACACCTTCCTATATATATATTTTTTTTTAAATCTCTGTACTCTTCATGTACAGAATACAACTCAAAGACTTAAACAAATATCGGCCAAACGTTTTGCTTTAAATCTACCACAAAAAATAAATACGTCCTATAAATATAAATAAATATAAACATCTGTCTTGTGCCACCCCCGCCACTAGAGATTTTACCCCAGACAACCGCAACCCCACCCACCCCACTGTCTATGCTATAAGTTATATCTCCACCCCTACCCCTCATCTGTTACCGGACAAACGTCTTTTTTAAAAACTTCACTTTATATAAATTACAAACTAAACCACCAGTCATCTAAGAATTGCGAGAACGATCGATTCGTTCGCGTGTCGATCACGCAAATCTAATTGTGCGTCATTCGCGCATTAAATTTAGGACATCATTCACATGGGCATAATGGGTTATGCAAAAAAAGGAAATGAATTACCAGAATCCATTTTTTTTTTTTGCGAGACCCATAAGTTGGTTATACTTAAATATAAGGAAGGAAGGGAATGTTTTATTTAACGACGCAGTCAACACATTTTATTTACGGTTATACGGCGTCAGACATATGGTTAAGGACCACACTGATATTGAAGGAGGAAACCCGCTGTCGCCACTACATGGGTTACTCTTTTCGATTAGCAGCAAGGGATCTTTTATATGCCCCATCCCACAGACAGGATAGCACATACCACGGCCTTTGATATACCAGTCGTGGTGGACTGGCTGAAACGAAAATAGCCCAGTGGATCCACCGACGGGGATCGATCCTAAACCGACCGCGCATCAAGCGAACGCTTTACTACTGGGCTACTGGCTGGAACGAAAAATAGCCCAGTGGATCCACCAACGGGGATCGATCCTAAACCGACCACGCATCAAGCAAGCGAGCGCTTTACTACTGAGCTACGTCCCGCCCATAGATTTAAAGAGGCAATGTCTGTGTACATACTTGCAGAACTGCGCGGAGGCTTGCTGGGTAAGCCCAATGAACGTGAACTTGTCGCGTATCATCGTCGTGTTCAAGACTTGCTGTGGGTCCACTCTGGCCGACACGAAACACTGCTCGGCACTCTGGATGGCAGCTCGTGCACATGCTGCAAGAGAAGAAACCCGACATTGGATGACGTTATTTGAAGACATCTAAAAGTTAGTCAAAATTTGTTTTGTTTAACTGGAGCACATTGATTCATTAGTCATCGGCTACTGGATCTCAAACATTTGTCAATTTTGACTCGTAGTCATCAAAGGAAACCCGTTACATTTTCCCTAATGCAGCAAGGGATCTTTTATGCACCACCTCACAGACAGGATAGCGCATACCACAGCCTTTGCTATACCAGTCGTGGTGCACTGGCTGGAACGAAAAATAGCCCAATGGGCCCGCCGATGGGGATCGATCCCAAACCGAACGCGCATCAAGCGAGCGCTTTACCACTGGATGCGTCCCGCCCCCAACTGTATTTATTAATCATCGGCTATTGGATGCCAAACATTTGGTAATTTTGACATATAGTCTTAGAGAGAAAGGAATTGTTTTATTTAACGACGCACTCAACACATTTTATTTACGGTTATATGGCGTCAGACATATGGTTAAGGACCGCACAGAAATTGAGAGAGGAAACCCGCTGTCGCCACTTCATGGGCTACTCTTTTCGATTAGCAACAAGGCATCTTTTATATGCATCTTAGAGAGAAAACCCGCTACATTTTTCCATTAGTAGCAATGGATATATTATATGCACCATCATACAGAGAGGATGGCTCACCCCACGGCCTTTGATAAACCAAATTTACTCACGTAATGGGCCCGAGGTATACCAAATTGATTTTCATTCACTAAATTAACCGAGGTATGCCGAATGGGTTTTTACTCACGTAATCGACAGAGGTATACCTAATGGGGTTTTTTTCACTCACGTAATCTACCGAGGTTTGCCGAATGTTTTTTTTAATATTATTTTTCAACTCACGTTCCGTGCACATGTTCTCGAGCATTCCGGCAAGTTGTCTTCCGCTAGTTCCGATCATCTCCATCTCCTGGGCCGAACACGACTTGTTCCGAAATCCAAACGCAAACTTGAGGACGCAGGGCACAATAGAATCAATCTGCTGAGGACTGCCATAAACAAATAATTAAATTTCAATTTACACTACACCGTACACATACACATGTCCGTACCTTAAACATGTATATATATATATATATATATATATATATATATATATATATATATATATATATATATATATATATATATATATATGTGTGTGTGTGTGTGTGTGTGTGTGTGTGTGTGTGTGTGTGTGTGTGTGTGTGTATACATATACATATACATATACACATATACACATATACACATACATACGTTCCTTCCTTCCTCGCACCCACCCACCTTCAGCGTTCGATCCATTTATCCATAACCCATTCAAAATCCATCCATCCACCCACACATAACCATTTTCCCATCTATCCATCCGTCCGTCCATCCGATCATCCATCCGTCCGATCATTCTTCCATTTGTCCTTCCGTCCATTCATCAATCTGTCTGTCTATCCAACCATACACCCACACATCCATCCAACTACACACCCATTAATTCATTCAATAATCCTTCCACCCACTGATTCATTCACTAATCCATGAATCCATCCACTAATCCATCCATCCAGTCACTAATCCATCCATCCTACCAGTTTTAAATTAAAGACAAGGGAAAAAAACCCAAACACCCTCCCATACCCACCACCACCACCACCACCACCACCACCACCACCACCACCACCACCACAACAACAACAACAACAATACAACAACATCATCATCACCACAACCACCACCACGATCACCAACACTTGCGTAGCCAGGATTTTAAATGGGGAGGGGGACCCACTTTTTTTTGGGGGGGGGGGGGAGGGGACCCACACTATGTATGTATATATGATTTTTTTTTAACAAATCTAATACAGTAAAAAGAAAAGAAAAAAGGTTTGATTAACGGGAGGGGGGTGCATGGCCCCAGTGCCCCCCCCCCCACACCTTCGCTACGCCACTGACCACCAACAAAACAAACCAAAGAATAGTTAAAACTCACGGGCAGACTTTCTGTCTGTACGAGGCGACGGACTCGCCCGCCGGAAGACTGCCCGTCACGTTTTGGGTGATGAGGAAGAGCACCCCCTGGAAGTTGAGCCCGACATTTTCGAAGCACCGCGAACTGAGGTTCTTGTCGAAGTCCTGCATACACTGCCTTGCCGGCGGCTGTTGTTGCGATAGGATCACGGTGATGGCGCCCAACACGACTGAAACTGGAGGAAGGTTTGTTTTAAAGGTGCAATCTCGCCTCACATCATAATTTTTATTATTATTTAAATAAATAAATAAAATTGATATTTGACACCTTTATTTAAAAGGCGGGACGTAGCTCAGTGGTACAGCGCTCGCCTTATGCGCGATCGATCTAGGATCAATTCCCGTCTGTGGGCCCATTGGGCTATTTCTCGTTCCATCCAGTGCTCCACAACTGGTGTAACAAAGGCCGTGGTATGTGATATCCTGTCTGTGGGATGGTGCATATAAAAGATCCCTTGCTGCTAATCGAAAGAGAGTAGCCCATGAAGTGGCGACAGCGGGTGTCCTCTCTTTATATCTGTGTGGTCCTTAACCATATGTCTGATGCCATATATCCGTAAATAAAATGTGTCCAGTGCGTCGTTAAATAAAACATTTCCTTACTTCCTGTATTTAATCTCGGCTCATCATTCAGTAAAAGAAAGAAATGTTTTATTTAACGACGCACTCAACACATTTTATTTACGGTTATATGGCGTCAGACATATGGTTAAGGACCACACAGATTTTGAGAGGAAACCCGCTGTCGCCACTACATGGGCTACTCTTTCCGATTAGCAGCAAGGGATCTTTTATTTGTGCTTCCCACAGGCAGCATAGAACAAACCATGGCCTTGGTTGAACCAGTTATGGATCACTGGTCGGTGCAAGTAGTTTACACCTACCCATTGAACCTTGCGGAGCACTCACCCAGGGTTTGGAGTCGGTATCTGGATTAAAAATCCTATGCCTCGACTGGGATCCGAACCCAGTACCTACCAGCCGGTAGACCGATGGACTAACCACGATGCCACCGAGGCCGGTCATCATTCAGTAAACAACAAAAAACTTGTTTTTGTTTAACGACACCACTAGAATACATGGATTAATTAATTATCGGCTATTGGATGTCAAATATGTGGTAACTCTGAGACATAGAGTCTTAAAGAGGAAACCCGCTACATTTCTCCATTAGTAGCAAGAGATCTTTTATATGCATTATGCAACAGAAAAAATAGCACACACTAAGGCTTTTGATATACCATTCGTGTTGCACTAGCAACAACGAGAAATAGCCCAATGGCCCACCAACCGGAATCGATCCTAGACCGACCGCGCATCAGGCAAGCACTTTTCCACTGAACTACGGCAACGAGATAAAGGCCTTATTAGTCTTCTACCGTAGTTTTCCTCTCCGTCCTTCTGTCTGTATGTATGTCTGTCTATCTGTCTGTCCGTCTGTCTGTCTATCTGTCCGTCCGTCTGTCTGACCCACATATAGTTTTTTTTTGCAATGCCTCGAGATATTGAGCTGAAATGTGTGTAGCTCTACAGATCAAGTTTGACTTTTATGGCGATTTACCATTTTGTTCACAGAGTTATGTCCCTTGAACATAGGATATACGACTTTTTCACAATGCATAGAAATGTTATCTGAAATTTTGTGTATAGCTTTATCATGTACTGTTACAGATCAAGTTTGACTTTAATGGGGATTTAGTCATTCTTCTTATTATTGTTGTAATATAAGTATATATCTATATCATTCATATTGCGTAGAATCATTTGTCATAACTTGACTGTACAGTAGTAATATCAAGGCCCCATCCCTGACATTACATATTTGTTTCTGGGGTAATAAACTTGATAAATACATTAAAAAAAATTAAAGTTATAGTTTGTTTTGTTTAACGACACTTCTAGAGTGCACTGATCTATTACTCATTGGCTATTTGATGTCAGGCAGTTTTTCATTGTGACATATAGTCGTAAAGGAAACCCGCTACATTTGTTCCATTAACATCAAGGAGTCTTTTATATGCTCTTTCCCACAGACAGGATAACACTTACCACAGCTTTTGATATACCTGTCGTGGGGCACTAGTTAAACCTTGTTAACGAAAAGTTAAAGTTTGTTTTGTTTAACGACACCACTAGAGCACGTTTATTTATTAATCATCAGCTATTGGATATCAAACGTTTGGTAATTTTGATATCATAGTCTTAGGGAGAAAAACCGTTACATATTTCAGTTAGTAGCAAGGGATCTTTTATATGCACCATCCCACAGACAGGATAGCATATACCATAACTTTTGATATGCCAATCGTGGAGCACTGGTTAAACCTTCTTAACGACTACAGTTACACATTAAACGTATTTTTGGGTGTTTAGGATAGCAGTGTCCACTGGCGGAGCACGGTGTGTGTATATGTGTATGTGGAGGGGTGGAGGTAGAGTGAGGTGGGGGTGGGGTGGGGTGGGGTGGGGTGGGGGTGGGGGTGGTGGGTCATGGGGTCCCAGTGTAGGCCGGCCCCAAATATAAATTCTGGCTATGCCAATGGCAGTGTCTGTAGATTCGGTGCGTTACTGGTCGTTCTTACGTTCCAAGTATAACATGTATTAGCTAAATTTACAATATATATATCAGAAATATATTTTGTTTATCATGTAACTAACATATTTATAATATGTACCAGAACTGTATTTTTTTTAACGTGTAACTTGCAATAATGGCTTTTATATATTTATACATGTATGTATATATTTGGGGTGCTTTCTGTGGAAATGGACGTTTTCGACTTCTTGTCATCTGTGGCAACCTCAACGCTGTTGCATACCGCGACCAGTCGCCAGGTGCAAGCCCAGGAACTTGTGCCCTTCATGGCAGCTCATGGTCCAGGCCTGATCTTTCAGCATGACAACGCCAGACCCCACACGGCCATCTTGACAAAGGATTACCCGAGGAACGCGGGCATCGATGCCATGGGTTGGCCTTCTTCAAGGTTGCCCGACCTGAATCCCATCGAGCGCGTCTGGAATGTGCTGGGAAGAGGACTGCACACTCCCAGGAACCGTCCACAGACTTTGCAGGAACTTGGTTCCTCATTAGTGGAACAATGGCGCCGTATCCCTAATGCAGTCTTTACATGCATCAGGCAGTCAATGAGGAGGTGTTGCCTTGCAGTTGTGGGTACTCATGGAGGGCATATGCGCTTCTGAACCTGTGATTTCATCAGACGACCCTACTTGTGAATTACCATTTTGACTGTTTGTGGTTTTAACGAATGCTGTGGGCGCATCGAACTGATTTGTGACTGAACATTTATTCCTATTCTTTCTTTGGACGTCATACAATAAAAAATACCTTATTTAACACGTTCTTCTGTCATATTTGCTAATTAGCCAAGATGAAACATGATATATATATGTGTGTGTGTGTCCCCACTTTTTGGCACCTTCCTACGCCCGTGATTTATAATGTTTTAACCATAACAACATATGTTAAACCCACGGGTTGAACAGCCCTCACACACTCTGCGGAACCGCCTCTGGTGAAATCAATTAGCAATCTATTACTGTCACGAGTTTCCACTAATTTCGTAAATTAAATCAAGTTTTCTGCCCGAGGCGAAGGGTTTGTTGAGCACGACTTCGGGATAGCTGGTGTCATTCGATGAGAAATCGCACCTAGACATCCGCGTTTTAAGCACAACCGATACTGTTGTCGACGATAGCTTTTTTTTTTTCAGGGACGGACCTAGCGTGGGGTGCAGGGGGTGGATGGGGTGCGGAGAACGAAATTTCCAGTTTAAACGTATACTTGAGAAAAACCTTTATTTACTTAACCCTAGGTTAAAAATTTTAAAATTAATTAATTTATTTTTCTCTTCCCAGTTATTTTAGGCTAGCATAGCTTTGTTTTTCTAATTAGACAAAACTTGCCGAGTTGGAGGTGTCTCTGTGTGCGTTTGTGTGCGTTTGTGTGTGTGTGTGTGTGTGTGTATGTGTGTATGTGTTTGTGTGGCTTATGGAGGGTTTATTTTGTCGTACACCTTTTTGTAGCTAGAGTAAACTCTCTATATATTTATTTATTTATTTATTCGTTTCGTTTCTTTTCGTTTTATATTATTTAATTTAATTTCAATTCAATTCATTTTATATCATTTCATATCATTTCATATAATTTGATTTCAATTCATTTCAATTCAAATTATTTCATATCATTTCATATAATATGATTTCAATTCATTTCAATTCAAATTATTTTATATCATTTCATATAATTTAATTTCAATTCATTTCAATTCAAATTATTTGACATCATTTCATATAATTTGATTTCAATTCATTTCAATTCAAATTATTTTATATCATTTCATATAATTTGATTTCAATTCATTTCAATTCAAATTATTTTATATCATTTCATATAATTTGATTTCAATTCATTTCAATTCAAATTATTTTATATCATTTCATATCATTCATATCATTTAATTTCAATTCATTTCAATTCAAATTATTTTATATCATTTTATATCATTTCATATCATTTGATTTTATTTGTTTCTTATTTTTGCAGCACATGCCAAAATCATGTTAGGCTAGTTATGGTTTCCTAAATTTAAAAGAAAATGAAAATTAAATGTACAAAGACCGTTACATTTTGATAAAATGAATTTAGAATTACTTTTAAATGTATATTTTTACAGCTTAAATTTTTTTAGAAAAAAAGATGCTTTAAATAGTTGTAGTAAGGACAGTGATAGTTTCATCTGTTACGAAACAAAATAGGACATAAAATAGTACATTTAAATATTTTGTTTATATTAATTGCTGTTTTAATATGTAACACTGTTATTTACACATTTTAAATAAACATTACTTCATGCTACAAATATTCCTAAACTTCAGTTATAATATCTTACTTTTTTTTAAGGAAACAAAACATTCATATTGCAGGATTTTGTTTAACCACGTTCGAATAAACATTTTGACTGTCTGTCTTCTAAACATACCATGGCGTGTTGTAATGTTTTTCATATTCATAAACGTGATACAAACGTTTTAAAACTAATATTGTGTTCTTTTTCTATTATGAAAGAAAGCCATTCTGTTTCAAAATAATTGAAATTAAAATGATCTATTTATTTTAATTTTATTTTCACTAAACAAAACAATCACCTTCAAAATCACAAACAACAAACTATTGTATGGTGTGTTATAGTGGTTCATATTAAAAATCAATGCTACCGTGTGCTACAAATATTCCTAATTTTAAAATATATGTCTAGAAAATGACATTCAAATCTCACAATAGTTTGCTGCAGTTGTTTACATATTGGAAAAAATAAAAACAAGCATTTTCTTGTTGACTATTTTATTGAAATGCCATTTTTTTTCTTTTAGTAAAATGATTACGGTTGTTTACATACTCAAAATGAACATATTTTTGTTTACTGTCAGTTTACGAATGAACTAAGGGCTTTTTCTTAGTGAGTATTGTAATGAAATGCCACTATAAAGGTGTTTTATTATAAATTTCTTTAGTAAAATTCATACGTACCCGTAAGAATAAATAAAGACCCCATCGTCGGTCCTACAGTATGATACTGTTTACGAGGCGACCCGCCTTTACAAAGTATCTGATCACGTGACGTGCATGACAGAATCAGGCGGAAGTTGACGAGCCAAAGCTCATGACGAGCAGTGATTGATTATAGACTAATAATATTAACCACACCAACACGGGGTGATTAAAGTCGGTTACAGTTGCAAGGATACTCTTGACAAGTATTTATAGATCGATAGTCATTTTCGTTATCTCTCGTTTTAAAACCCCCTAAAACAACCCAGGTTGGACAGTGCAGGAGCAGAAGGAGTATTGTTTGAATGTTAAGTCCTCTGTTTTGATATAGATCACAAAGTCTTGTGTTTTAAAACTGAGGTATAACCCTCTCCAACTTACACACTGATATACGCTGTAGGGCCGGCGTGCTTGAACTTTAGATGAATATCGGCACAGAAAGAAAGAAAAAAGAAAGACACCCCCCAACCCCCCCCCCCCCCCCCCCAAAAAAAAAACAAAAAACAAAAAAACAACCAGGAGAAAGGATTGTATATATAGATGGACGATTTTGTAAAGGTGTATGTGTCGGAGGGAGCATGTGTGTGTGTGTCGGGGGAGGGGGGGGGGGGGGTTAGCAAAATTAAAAAAAGCAATTTGTTTGTGTCACGGCAAATGAGTATTTATAGACGCGCCTTCAGAGCAATTTAGTGTTGTATATTGTGGATGATGAATTAAAAAAAAGAGAAAAACAATCATTAAAAAAGGACTTCAAACCGGTAGGGTGGTTGGGGAACCTGTGCGACCCCACCTGGATCCGCCAATGTCAGAAACAAAGGGGAATGAGGCAGGGAGACACTGCCTCCAACTTTGAAGAATAATATGCACCCCCCCCTCCCTCCAGGTGAAAGATGAATTAATGTAACCCCTCCCCCACCTCAACCCCGATGATGAAATCTTTCAACGCCCGTATATGATGGTTAGTCGTATCACATATTAACCCTAGCCTAAGGGTGTGCTTTTACTGTTATAATTAAATTTATTCGTCGCAGTGCCGACAAACGTTAATCTGGGACTAAGAAGAACGCATATACTAAGATATTGGCTGGAGAGAGAGAGTGAGAGAGAGAGAGAGAGAGAGAGAGAGAGAGAGAGAGAGAGAGAGAGAGAGAGAGAGAGAGAGAGAGAGAGAGAGAGAGAGAGAGAGAGACAGACAGACAGACAGGATAGAACAGGAAAGAGAGAGAGAAAGACAGAGAGAGGGAGGGAGAAAAAGATAGCGAGCGAGAGGGAGAGAGAATTGGAGAGAGAGAGAGAGAGAGAGAGAGAGAGAGAGAGAGAGAGAGAGAGAGAGAGAGAGAGAGAGAGAGAGAGAGAGAGAGAGAGAGAGAGAGAGAGGGAGAGAGACATACAAGATAGAACTGGAAAAAGAGAGAGAAAGACAGAGAGAGGGAGAGAGAAAAAGATAGCGAGAGAGAGAGAGAGAGAGAGAGAGAGAGAGAGAGAGAGAGAGAGAGAGAGAGAGAGAGAGAGAGAGAGAGAGAGAGAAAGAAAGATAGCGAGTGAGAGTGAGAGAATTGGAGAGAGAGAGAGAGAGAGAGAGAGAGAGAGAGAGAGAGAGAGAGAGAGAGAGAGAGAGAGAGAGAGAGAGAGAGACAGACAGACAGGATAGAACAGGAAAGAGAGAGAGAAAGACAGAGAGAGGGAGGGAGAAAAAGATAGACGAGCGAGAGGGAGAGAGAATTGGAGAGAGAGAGAGAGAGAGAGAGAGAGCAGAGAGAGAGGAGAGAGAGAGAGAGAGAGAGAGGAGAGAGGGAGAGAGACATCAAGATAGAACTGGAAAAAGAGAGAGAAAGACAGAGAGAGGGAGAGAGAAAAAGATAGCGATAGAGAGAGAGAGAGAGAGAGAGAGAGAGAGAGAAAGAAAGATAGCGAGTGAGAGTGAGAGAATTGGAGAGAGAGAGAGAGAGAGAGAGAGAGAGAGAGAGAGAGAGAGAGAGAGAGAGAGAGAGAGAGAGAGAGAGAGAGAGAGAGAGAGACAGACAGACAGACAGGATAGAACAGGAAAAAGAGAGAGAGAAAGACAGAAAAAGATAGCGAGCGAGAGGGAGAGAGTTGGAGGGAGGGAGGGAGGGAGGGAGGGAGGGGGAGAGAGGGAGAGAGGGAGGGAGAGAGAGAGAGAGAGAGAGAGAGAGAGAGAGAGAGAGAGAGAGAGAGAGAGAGAGAGAGAGAGAGAGAGAGAGAGCAAGACGTGAACAAAACGAGGTGGGTGGTTATGCTGAATAAACATGTAACTTCTGCACCGACATACACTGCAAGGTGTTTAAACTTTAGTTGAATATTGGCACAAAAATAAAAAAATAAAGAAAAAACGAAATAAAAAAATAAAATAAAAATAAATTATGACATAGAAGTCAGAAACAACTTGGAAGAGGTAGGGCAGGAAGGACTTGCTCCCAACTCTGAATTAACCGAATTAATGTAACCACCCCCTCTCAATTTGACCCCGATGATGAAATCGTTCGACGCTTGTCTCTGATCGTTGGTCGAATCGCATCATAACCTTAGCCTAAGGGCTGGGAACCACAGCGTGTTTTTACAGTGTTATAATTAAATGTATTCGTCACAGGCCTGACAAACGTCATGTTGTTAATCAGGTACTAAGAAGAACGCATATACTGAAGATATTGGCTGGAGGCAAGGAAGGAAATGACCAGTGACATTAGTTATTAAATAACCCCGCACTTCTATTCCAGCCAACGTACTCGATACCGTGATTTGGCCACAGATCAGAGTTGTCTTATCATTTTGGTCACAACTAAAATGCGGAATATATATCCGCACAAGTAGTCTGCTGTTTGACTATGATCATGACAGACAGCTTTGAAGTAGCAACTATTAGACTGAAGGTGACAGAGCATGTGTAACTGGTTAACATTGAAGATATAGAGAATAATACATGAGTGACCGTTAAATACCATTTATCTTGTTTTAAAATGTGTCTAACGAGCAAACATTAAACAACGAGTTGTAAGATAAATGGTATCAGACAAACACGAATGTATTATTCTATTTCTTACATATACTCAAGAACCAGATTTGAAGCAAATTTTAACATTTTTTTCGACTAAAAGTTATTTACAGCCCTTGCGCTTACGCCTCACATACAAATGATTGTCAGATTAACTACCGTATACGTCACAGTGTAATCGATTTCGATCGTGCTGTTTTTGTCATTGGGTGTATGGGATTGATGACCTGGTCATCACCTAGGACCAGACAGTCGTATGTCTTGAAATTGTTAAAGGAACATTCCCGAGTTTTCTGCATTGTAAGATGTTTCCGACTAATAAAATACTTCTACGATTAAACTTACATATTAAATATATTTTCTTGTTTAAAATATCAGTGTCTGTATATTCAATGTGTTTCTGGTCGTCTTAACATTTGTAAGAAGCCAAAACTGGATTTAACCTAGCACAAATATTATTAGAACGATCAGAAACACGTTTAATATACAGCCACTAATATTTTATGCAGAAAAATATAATTGATATGTAATTACAATCGTCAAAAAGTCTCTGTTAGTCGATAACATCTTAAAAATTGCATCAAACTCAGGAATGTCTCATCATGTGTTATCAAAAATAACGAATGATGTTCTCACCAACGCGTGTGTAAAAAAACTTGTTAACGTGCAAAGATAGTCCAAGGCGGACCCGATATATTCCTATTCGGACTAATACAAATATAGTACTTTGTGAGCACAATAGGTGTTCTCTAGCCTTTCGAGAGCTAGAAGGACAATTGGACAGTTATAGTCATAGGCGTACGGGCTTCCATTTGTGTAAGAGGACAGGCTGGTTTTTGCCCGAAGTTAACGAAAATGCCCGAATTCGGATAACATTTATTCATATTAGCATCACTGCTGAACAACTATATAGGGTTCCACACGAATCACTACGCATGTTTACATGTATTATAACTAATTTTGCATGTAGAATGATGGAAATACATGGCGAAAGGGTCTTAGGTTAGCACATTGTGCCCGAATATCTCAATAATTTTTGCCCGAATTTAAGGTTTTGCTCCAGCACTAGGGGGCCGTTGCGCCCCTGCCCCTGTCTCGTTCGCTTCTGGTTATAATCGCTCTCAGTCAGAGACGTATATATCAAAATCGTTAAAAAGAGAGAGAGAGAGAGAGAGAGAGAGAGAGAGAGAGAGAGAGAGAGAGAGAGAGAGAGAGAGAGAGAGAGAGAGAGAGAGAGAGAGAGAGAGAGAGAGAGAGAGAGAGAGACAGAGAGAGAGAGAGAGAGAGATAAATGGTCTCTGATGTTGACAGCTGATGTCTTGCTGCTCCAAGACAATGGTGCAATGAACGGGTCCGGAGTCCAGTTTCACGAAGCGATCTCAGCGCTATCATCACGTAATTGCATAACTACCTGATGAAAGTTTAAAGTGTATTTTGTTTAACGACACCACTGGAGCATATTGCTTAATTAATCATCGGCTATTGGATGTCAAACATTTTGTAATTCTGACACGTAGTCATCAGAGGAAACCCGCTACATATTTCCTAATGCAGCAAGGGATATTTTATATGCACCATCGCACGGACAAGATAGCACATACCATGGCCTTTGTTACACAGTTATGGTGCACTGGCTATAACGAGAAATAGCCCAATGGGCCCACCGACGGGGATCGATCCCAAGCCAACCGCGAACCACTGGGCTACGTCCAACCCCCTGTCAATAGTAGATGCTGAGTCAGTAAGTAGTTGAGACACTGTTAAATATATAGACCGGCCTCGGTGGCATAGTGGTTAGGCCATCGGTCTACTGGCTGGTAGGTACTGGGTTCGGATCCAGTCGAGGCATGGGATTTTTAATCCAGATACCGACTCCAAACCCTGAGTGAGTGCTCCGCAAGGCTCAATGGGTAGGTGTAAACCACTTACACCGACCAGTGATCCATAACTGGTTCAACAAAGGCCATGGTTCATGGATACGAAGATTGTTTATAAGTAATTCAAAGTGGGTTTATCTCTTTAAGTCTGTTACAAACGTATCAACAAATGAATTAATAATACATGGAGATTATTTCATTACGGGAAAAGCCACCCAAATTCTAAATAAGTTTTGGAGAGATACATTACTTTGTTGGGTAAAGATAGAAAATAAACATAATCCTGAAAGTGTAAACGATATTTTATGTACTAACATCTGGCATAATAGTGAAATACTTATAGATCGAAAACCATTTATATATAAAAATTATGCCAACAAAGGCATTATTTTCATAAGTGACCTATTAGATGAACAAGGTGATATTTTGTCTTATGGTAAATTTATAAATATATATCATACAACAACAAATTTCTTGTACTATGTTTCACTGGTAAAAGCAGTAAAATCATTCCTTAAAAATTTAGATACTTTGAAAGATGACAGTTTCACAACAATAAATAAACCCATTCTTCCATTTAAACTAAAACTATTGTTAAAAAGCCAACGAGGATGTAAAGATATGTACGATATAATAAACTTCAAATCAGTAACGCCAAAATCACAAATTAAATACACGAATCAAGGATTTATTTTTACACCAAGTGATTGGGAACAGTACTATTTGCTACCTTTCCAATGCGTGAACGATTCAACTTTATTATGGTTCCAATACAGATTATTTCAAAGAATTTTAGCTACTAATACATTTTTACATATGATTCGCTACGTCGATTCGAATATACAATTTATGTAGTAATTATCCTGAAACCATATCACATTTATTTGTAGAGTGTAATGAGACCAAAAACTTATGGGATTCGGTACAAGCCTGGATATTAACTAAGACTGGGAATATAATTACTTTTAATACAAATAATATCATGTTTGGTTTTATAAATAATGAAAAAGATAACTTTCTTAATTGGCTAATTATTAATATAAAATACTATATTTACTGTACAAAAATACAGAAAAAATGCTTAGAAATCACTGCCATTAAAAACATATTGCAAAATATTTTTGAAATAGAAAGATATATTCTATTTAAAAAATGCAATTATGAAAAATTTATTAAATAATGATCCCCATGGCTCAACCTCTTTAATGAGTGAGTGATAGTAATATAGATATAATTAATATTAAGAAAATATAATGTATACATATATACATGTAGCAATATATATTGTGACTGATTTAGTGCGTGGCTTGTTTGGAGATCGCAGTTTCATGTCTTATTCAATTCAAAACAACTTCTTTCCTTCTTCTTATGCCATCTATATCTGTCTTGTATTTTTCTTGTTTTTCTTCTTCTTCTTCTTCTTCTTCTTCTTCTTCTTCTTCTTCTTCTTCTTCTTCTTCTTCTTCTTCTTCTTCTTCTAAATGCTTTTCTGATTCTCATCCTTCTTATTCGATATTTTCTCTGTTCCCGTTTAAATCTCGGATCATAACAATAGTTATATTATAGATCACTGTCCATGTTCATCTGTATGCATGAATTGAACTTCACCCTGAATCAGTTTCTATTAGTTTTTGTTATTTAAACACAGTTTGTTGTTGCTTAGACCATGGATACAAATGTAAAGCAGTGATTCAGGGCTCCCAAACCCGACACTGCTATATGATCTGGGACAATAAATATGTATTAAAAAAAAAATAAAAAAAAGAAGAAGAAAAAAAAAGGCCATGGTTTGTACTATCCTGCCTGTGGGAAGCGCAAATAAAAGATCCCTTGCTGCTAATAGGAAAGAGTAGCCCATGTAGTGGCGACAGCGGGTTTCCTCTCAAAATCTGTGTGGTCCTTAACCATATGTCTGACGCCATATAACCGTAAATAAAATGTGTTGAGTGAGTCATTAAATAAAACATTTCTTTTTTCTTTCTGTTAAATATAGAAGAAGTGACGGGGTGAGGAACACATTGACAACACTTTAGGAAGGGAAGAAATGTTTTATTTATTTTATTTAACGACGCACTCAACACATTTTATTCACGGTTATATGGCATCGAACGTATGGTTAAGGACCACACAGATATTGAAGAAGGAAACCCCTGTCGTCACTTCATGGACTACTCTTTTCGATTAGCAGCAAGGGATCTTTTATATGTACCACAGACAGGATAGTACATACCACGGCCTTTTTGTTACACCAGCACTGGCTGGAACGAGAAATAACCCAATGGGTCCACCGACGGGGATCGAACCTAGACCGACCGCGCATCAAGCGAACGCTTTACCACTGGGCTACGTCCTGGCCCTACAACACTTTAGATTGCCATTAAATAAAAAAAGAGTAAAGTTTGTTTTATTTAACGACGCCGCTAGAGCACATTGATTTTTAATCTTATCATCGGCTATTGGACGTCAAACATATGGTCATTCTGACACTGTTTTTAGAGGAAACCCGCTGTCGCCACATAGGCTACTCTTTTTTACGACAGGCAGCAAGGGATCTTTTATTTGCGCTTCCCACAGGCAGGATAGCACAAACCATGGCCTTTGTTGAACCAGTTATGGATCACTGGTCGGTGCAAGTGGTTTACACCTACCCATTGAGCCTTGCGGAGCACTCACTCAGGGTTTGGAGTCGGTATCTCGATTAAAAATCCCATGCCTCGACTGGGATCCGAACCCAGTACCTACCAGCCTGTAGACCGATGGCCTGCCACGACGCCACCGAGGCCGGTCTGCCATTAAATAATAAATTAAACAAAACCGTCTTTTTTTCTTCAATATTTTATTTAAATACAACTAAAGCTTTTAAAGTACAACTGGTATGGCTAATACATTTATTCACCGTGTAAAATATACAATATAAATATACAAATTTGAAATTATATCACTATAGAACCCCCCCCCCCCCCCCCCCCCACACACACACGAAAAATCACAAAAACAAACAAGAAAACAAAACAAACAAAAAGAACATACAAAAACAAAACGAAGCGAGAAGAATAGTCACAATGTTTATTACGTGACCTACAATGTTTGTGACCGAACATATAAAATGACATACTTTCGTACCAACCATTTGAAATAGGCCTAAGTGAATTCTATGATAACCTAAATAGCTGTTAAAAAAGTTCACAAACTGTATAATGAAAAAAAATAAAAAAATCTGATTAAAGGGACTACTCTGAGTTTTGAGAATTTTAAGATGTGTTTTGACTAATACAATCTTTTAACGACTATAATTCATAAGCGTACGAGACAGGGGCAAACCTCAAATTCGGGCAAAAATTATAGAGATATTCGGGGAATATGTGCTAATCCGAGACCTTTTTGCCATGTATTTCCATCATTTTATCCAAAGCATTAGTTGTAATCCATATAAGAATGCGTAGAAATTCGTTTGCAACCCTATATAGCTGTTTGATAGTAATTCAAATATAAATAAATGTTGTTATCCAGATTCGGGGCATTTTCGTTTAATTCGGGCAAAAACAAGCCCCCCCCCCCCTTCAAAAATGGAAACCCGTACGCCTATGCTATAATTACATATTAAATATTTTCTTGTTTAGAATATCAGTGTCTGTATATTGCTTATCTTAATATTTGTAAGTAGCTCAAACTGGATTGGGTCTCCGAATTAATTTATTATGTTCGAACAAATATATATTTGACCTTAAACGAATACCAGAAACACATTTAATATACAGCTGGGCCCATATTTACGAAGCAATATTAGCCTGCGAAATTGTAAAACCATCTATGGTGTGTGTTGTAGTGACGTCACAACTTACGATGGTTTTACGATTTCATAGGACTAAAATAGCTTCGAAAATATGAGCCATGGCACTGATATTTTATGCAGAAAAATATATCTACTATGTAATTACAGTCGTTAAAAATGGCTTTTGGTCGACATCATCTTAGTGCTAGGCACAGACTACCAACTGCCAGCAGAAAGTGGGCAACTTTCTGCTCTCACGACTTCTACGACTGTCCAGTGGCTAGTTTGAGCACTCTTACAACTCGATTCTCGTCGTATAACCCATTACATGTGTAGTTCTTAATCTGAGCGCTCTTACAACTTGATTCTCGTCATATAACCTATTAGTTGGTAATCTGAGCGCACCCGTCGTAAGTCGGGAGTTGAGGAAATTACAATCCAACCGTCGAGTTGGCCAACTTTCTGCTGACAGTTGACAGTCAGAGCCTGAGTCCGATGGGCCCACTTACGGGGATCGATCCTGGACCGACCGCTTTACCACTGGACAATGTCTCGCTCTCTACCAGACAAAAATACTTTACAAAAACAGAAGCGGAAACTTGAAACTTGTGTAAATTTTCCTCGAACCCTGTACCTGATTAAAGTTTTAATTATCAAACAGTATTCAGACTCTTTAAAGATTTGTTTTTATTCGATTTTCGAATTAGCTTTTTAACGACGTAGTAATGAAATGTATGCACCAAAGAATCCAGATCTTGTGACTCCCATCCTCACCCGTTTGAAGTGTTCTGTTTATCGCCGGTTTTGTTTTTTAAATTCATCATCCATAATAATGAACACCAAAATGTTCTGAAAATGCAGCTCTGAACATCTTTATTTAAAAACAATTCAGAGGGGCAACCTCCCGAACTCACTGCGAATCTCGCTCTCTTTGGGAGCTCGGCTTATTTGGCTTCGAAAAAAACAACAATTCAAATTGCCCTTTTTAGAATTTTGTTTCCCCTCCCTTACAAAATCCTGGATCCGGCCCTGACTTCCATTCCCATTTTGACTTGTCAAACTCTGGCTTTAATTTAACATAGTTACATTTGGTTTCAACAATAATTTACAAATATTCATATTTGGTTGGTTAATCGGTTATTTCACGACCTTTAAATATACAAACAGACGCGACATCACCATTCCATTTGATCTTAAAAGACATTGATGCCACCAAGACAAGTACAACATAGAAAGCTAAATATTGGAAAAACTAAAAATAAGATAACATACATTGTTAATGAAGTGGTATGTAAGATTTAAAAACAGGGAAAGAAAATTAACTTTAGATGCATTTTTCTTTTTAGGATTTAAGCTGGACCCCAAAAATGATGAGAAATTTGACGAATTTGGTCAGAAGACGTGTAGCCAAATTAAAGTTGGAGTCAGGTGAAAAAATTATAATTATATAACAAAATTAAGCCTTTAATTTTAATGTAGTGTATTTATTTGATTTTTCAATTGGATTTTGATGATATAATAATGAAATATATTTGCCAAATATACATGGTAATTTAACAAACGCCAGCTTAAAATCTGCATTTTTTTAAGAGTCTTCATACATTTTATATTTCAACTGTTGTTTTTCCAATTAAAATTGGTATTATTTAACTTATCGTGTGACTCACACCATAACGTCTTATATTAATGAACATCAAGTTCCAGAAAATACTCTTTCAGAAATCCACAAAATAAAAGTATTTTGCAGGACTTGTCATCACACAGAATCAACGTGGAACTAGGACCCGGCATTCTACACAACTCTCGGTCCTCTATACTCTTTAACTGGATTTAATCACAAACACACAACACTATTTCAAACCACCATCAAATATTCAGCAATATTAAAACACTGATTGCCCACAAAGCGGAAACGGAAGTTGGATTAGCAGCGCCACTTCCGTAGTTATCTCTAGCGGCCATCATGAATTTGTCTTCGCTGCAAACTGACGTCATCGGAGCGAGCGAGTGGCGCGTGCACTGACTGGGCAGGAGTTTACAGCCGTACTCGGTTCTCAGCCCGACGACGGCCTTGTTGCATTTCTCTTTGTCCTGGTTATTGGTCCACACCATCAGGTCACAGGATACAGATTCTTGACGAATTCTGCAATAAAAAAGTAAGTATACAGTGTACCATCGATTTATTGCCCCCCCCGCCCCCGATTTAACGCCAAACCCGCCTAACGCCAACTTCTTTTTAAGTTCCGATTGTATCTGTTTAATTCCCTCGCCATCCGCCGTTTCTCCGTTTTCTAGTGTTATTATTCCTTTTATTTTACATCATCAGCATTGTCGTCACCACCATCTTCATCTTCATCACCATCATCATCAATCATCATCATCATCATCACCACCACCACCACCACCATCAACATCATCAACACCACCACCATCTTCACCATTACCAACATCATTTTCTACATCATCATCCTCACCATGACCATCATCACCATGACCACCATCATCAACAATATCATCATCATCACCATCATCAATGACGATGATGATAACATCATAACACAATAACATCCCAATAACAATAGAAACGACAACAATAACAACGAACATCACACACACACACACCCAACTCACATACGAACCCCCCCCCCCCCCCCCAATTAATATTAAGATTCAACAAGAACTCACGAGCAAAACTGACGATTAAAATCGTTCTCATTGACTATTATTTGGAATTTCGACGACAGGTCGGCCATTTTGTTCGCTGCCCCCTGGTGGCATTTCCGTACTTCCGCTGACAGCTTGTTAAAGCAGAGGATGCTATCCAGGTATACTAAAAATAATAAAATTTGATATTTAAAGGGACATTCCTGAGTTTGCTGCAATTTTAAAGATGTTATCGACTAACAGAGACTTTTTAACGACTGTAATTACATATATTTTTCTGCATAAAATATTAGTGGCTGTAGGCTATATTAAACGTGTTTCTGATCGTTCTAATATTTGTACTAGGTTAAATTTCATTTTATTTCCTAAAACTGATTTTTTCGTACGTACGAAATTATTTGAAGACAGAATCCAGTTTGAGCTTCTTACAAATATCAAGACGACCAGAAACACATTGAATATACAGACACTGTTATTCTAAACAAGAAAACATATTTAATATGTAAGTTTAATCGAAGAAATATTTTAATTGTCGGAAACATCTTACAATGCAGCAAACTCGAGAATGTCCCTTTAAACGTCTGTTGGAACATAAGCATCATCGTTACTAACGTACTATAGAGGAGAGGAGGGATAAAGGCGCATGTACAGGGGGAGGGTTCCGGGAGTCGGGTTCTCTAGCTCAAAGCGAATTTTAATGACTCGATCCTCTAGACACTTCGCTCGACAGTCTAGTCCCACCCTGCATACATTTCTGGACCCGCGCCTAAAATACTAAAGTAAGCATTTCTGTTTGGAAGTTAGTAGGAGTCCGACCCTAAAAGTTTGTTTTGTTTAACGACACCACTAGAGCACATTGATTAATTAATCATCCTGCTATTGGATGTCAAACATTTGGTAATTCTACTCATAGTCATCAGAGGAAACCCGCTACATTTTCCTAATGCAGCAAGAGATCTTTTATATACACTTTCCCACAGACAGGAAAGCATATACCACGACTTTTGACCAGCTGTGGCGCACTGGTTGGAAGGAGAAGAACCCCAATCAGTTGAACGGATCCACTGAGGTAGTTCGATCCTGCGACGCAAGCACCTCAGCGAGCACACAACCGACTGAGCTAAATCCCGCTCCGAATCCGACCTTAAGGCCATCAGTTGTTCACTTTCCGGATACTATCCTGAATTTGTCAGAAAATTGGCTTGTGTCATACTATTTTGGGTCTCATTCAGAAATTTAAGATGTTCGCCATTTTTAATATGTCGTTTTAATTTCCTTGCAATCTATTTTTATGGCATATTTCTCGAACACAGTGATCAAATTTGACAAAATAAAAGACCAAATTATATGTTTTGGTGGGTTAGGAATCTATTTTTGAACTCATATTGTGCCATTTATTTGTCCAGATGTCCTCCCTCCTGCCCCCACCCCTCGTCTCGTACGCTTATAACACCGACTTCTCTCCGACTAACAACTAACCCACTGTATTGGACCAGATGGCTGAGATATGTGACCAGGGCGAAAATAAGTTGAAATGAATAAATGAATAAAACTGGAAGTCCAATTAACCTTAGTTAAGAAAGTATACTGTCAAACACTCGGTTTGAAACTAGTGACACAGTGTTGTTTTAGCATTCGACGTTGAAATTCACTGACGTTTGAGAGATTAAACAAAAAACCGAAACCTTTAGGATAACTGCAGAAGACGTCTGTGGATTTCTTCATGACATTGAGGTCAAATCCGACTTGTTTCATAACGAAGTCTGCTTCCGGGCACCTGGACTTTTCCTTCGTCATACACATCAACAGTCGGCCACGGTTTCTGAAGAAACAAGCATTCTGAGAGTACTGCTAAAGGTAGCACTAAACCAAATAACTTCCGGCTGGGTCAAAGTTCGAGGTACACCGGCTGGGTCAAAGTTCAAGGTGCACCGAACTTTTGATAGAGACGTTAACACCACAAGTCTTGTGATTGGTAATAAATGTGTTGGTTGTAAAATAAAATAAAAGTTTCAGCTGGGCAAGAAATGTGTGCAATTTTATTTCATTTAGTATCACTGTGTCAAGTAGCCTTGTGCTTGAAACATGTATGGGGTACCTGTAAAAAAAAAAGGTACTCCAATTTTGTGCGAATTTAATGGTGTTGTAAAAACATCTGGTTATACCGAAAATGAGTCATGAAAGGTACCATTTTCTTCAGTTAATACTTTGAGGTAGGGGTGTAGCACTGATATTTATGTGTCATTGTTTGGTTGATATATTGCACATAGTGTTCTTAAACACAAACGTTAACATGGTCGCCTATGGGATTTTATTTTGTATAGTACAACCTAAAGGCTCATATAGTACAGCCTATTGGCTCACAAGGAACCAATAAAGAAGGAAATTACATTAAATATAAGTGTCTTGATTATCGACACCATGTGACTATTATAAAGCATATTGATTTTACCAATTCAAACATTTGGGAATTCTGACATATAGTCCTATACTAGATGAAACTGGCTTAATATAACATTTGGGAATTCTGACATATAGTCCTATACTAGATGAAACTGGCTTAATATAATATTTGGGAATTCTGACATATAGTCCTATACTAGATGAAAATGGCTTAATATAACATTTGGGAATTCTGACATATAGTCCTATACTAGATGAAAATGGCTTAATATAACATTTTCCCATTAGCCACAGGGGATCTTCTATATGCACTTTCCTCAGAAACAGGACGACACATACCACGGTATTTGATATACTAGTCGAGAGGCATTGGTTTGAATGGGACCCCCATCCCCGATTTCTCTTAGCAGAAGCTTGTGTACTCAGTTTTTAATCTGAACACAAGGTGAGACGTAAATAAAGAATCTGTCTGTCTGTCCGTCTTTTGATTTAAAAAGTAAAAAATTGCCTTGGATATCCAATCAAAATCTGTTTAAACATTTATAAGCTACTTACGAGCAGAAGAGTGCTGTTTCCGTTTCATTCGAACCAATCACAGACGCGATAGCTGTGTTCAACAGGAACGGACCGGAACTGATGCCAATGTTGTCGTGACACCTCTTAAACGAACCAAACAACGTCCACCGACACGCTGAAATATCAGATATATAAACTACTCTAATCGACAGGCCGTTATGGTCGATATCAGAAGTTGTGGGGGCACAAGCTAGATTCTTAAATCTTTATTTATATATAGTAGGACAAAAAACAAACCCATACTTTTTTGTCAAGTGGACGAGGGGGTGGGGTGGGGGGGGGGGGGGGGCAGCGCCTGTGCCCTCAGCCATTATGAACTGTATCAATTTCTATTTTTTAGAAAGCGAGATTGGTCTGTAAAAACAAATGCACGGGCCCGAAAGGACGGTATCAGAAGTGGTGATGAGGGCATAAGACAGAGTTTTATCTTAATAGGGTAGGACAAAAACCATACCTTTTTATGAAATGGAGGGGGAGTATGTGTATGTATGTGTGTGTGTGTGTGTGTGTGTGTGTGTGTGTGTGTGTGCGCGCGCGCGCGCGTGTCTTTAATGATTCGAAACAACAAATACGATGTTTTCTATTTATGTAAATATTATGTGCAGGTTCGATTAATCTATAGTTATTAATCACAAAGAAATGTTAAAACAAAATAGCGACACGTGTAACTTTGATATTGCACTTAATGTGTAATTATTTATTACACATAAATATAAAATGGTGAAATATGATACTTATAACTGCAATATAGCATCTGTAATCTGTAGTTATTTATCACACATAAATATAAAAAATTATGAAATATGTCACTTGTAACTACCATATAGCTTCTTTAATCTGTAGTTATTTATCACACATAAATATAAAACTGATGAAATATGTCACTTGTAACTACAATATAGCTTCTTTAATCTGTAGTTATTTATCACACATAAATATAAAACTGATGAAATATGATACTTGTAACTACAATATAGCTTCTTTAATCTGTAGTTATTTATCACACATAAATATAAAACTGATGAAATATGATACTTGTAACTACCATATAGCTTCTTTAATATGTAGTTATTTATCACACATAGATATAAACATGGTGAAATATAGCATTTGTATCTGAGATATTGCACCTTTAAATGAAATGCTACTCACGATGTGCGCACTTCTCGTCGTACGGACCAAAGACACTTCCGAAGAAGTCTTTGATAGAATTTTTGTCCTTATCTGCGCATGCCGTGCTGTTTATAATCTTGTTCATGGCATCCGTGGAACAGTCGGAAATCTGCTGTCTTAGACTTAAAATAAAATGAAAGTTAACGTTTGTTTTGTTATAACCAAATGTGCTCGACATCCTAAAAATGACTCGAATTTCTATCCTTTATTTCATTCTATTTCAACTTGATTTTCGTACTTATATTCGAGTTCACACACACACACACACACACGCACACAGACCATTAATTCGATTAAATGGAATGCCCTGAGTTATGTGCATTGTAAGACGTTTACGACTGATAACATTTTGAACGACTAGTATTACCCATATGTTTAAAGAGACATTCCTGAGTTTGCTGCAATTTTTAAGATGTTATTGACTAACAGAGACTTTTTAACGATTATAATTACATATCAACTATATTTTCCTGCATAACATATTAGTGGCTGTATATTAAACGTGTTTCTGATCGTTCTAATATTTGTACTAGCGTAAATTTAATTTTATTTCCTAAAATAGTTTTTTTCGTACCTACGAAATTATTTGAAGACAAAATCCAGTTTGAGCTTTTAAAAAATATTAAGACGACCAGAAACACATTGAATATACATCCACTGATATTCTAAACAAAAACATATATATTTAATATGTAAGTTTAATCGTAGAAATATTTTATTAGTCGGAAACATCTTACAATGCAGCAAACTCAGGAATGTCCCTTTAAACATATCTTTGTACATATCAAAGCGATACGTAACTGGGACATAACACTTCGACGTCATCGATTGGCGCACTACTACAACCTTACAGGAACGATACCAAACGAGTTGAGTGATATAAATTAAGATCCATTGTGGGAAATAAATAGGATAGTGAACTTACTACTATTTCGTATCATGTTTATGTCTGCGCATGTGCGAAAAATGGTGGTCGTGATTTTGCTGAACTACAAAATTTATCTAAAATGTATTTAAAATGTATCTTAAATGCTTTTAAATGATTGTATGTACATGTTGTGTGTTCAGGGTATACAGCAGATCATAGGAAACGCAAAAAAGGACACTGAATATGGACACAATGACTTAAAAGTACAAGGTGTGTACGTTTACTTTGTGAGCACTATTCTTTGTGTTATGGACGATTTGTAAATAGAAAGATATATTTCTTTACCACAAGAACATTATATGAATAATAATAGTTGCTGCACTGCACATGTAAAACGTTTTGGTACTGAAGAAAATTATATCTGAAAATTATATCTGAACTTTCAAATATATTGCAAAGTATTTCAGTGTAACCATGAATAGACTGGTACAGATATAATAAAGCTAGTTACGTGTGAGTTTTAATCACCCATGCCCATAAGTGTAAACAAATGTGCCCAGAGTGAATCAATGAATGATGGCGACAAATAACGACATCTCAAATGCTCTTGCGAATGCACGTGATGTGATGTTTGGGGATGGAGTAGAGACTGGAGGAAAGAACGCTATTGATCATATGGTTGATTTAATGGCCAAAATGGATGCCAGATTGATGCATATCGAAGTTTATGTTAAAAAGATAGATGCAGTTCAGGCGTCCATATCTTCAATGGTAACGAAAGTTGATACCTTAGAAGCGCAGGTCAAGTCGGTGAGTACAAATCACAGACAGCTGGAAAGCAGTGTACAAGGAGTTAGTAATCTGTTCGATAATGGCATGGCTTCGTGTGATACAAATAAGAATGATATCACTCGGATTAAATGCTCGATCGCAGCTACAAACCGTGATAATACAGACATGCGCACAGACTTTGATAAACTTCGCAAGGAATGTGAAGAGATGAGATCGACCATTACTGACTTGCAATGCCGGTCAATGAAGAATAATTTAATATTCAATGGACTGGTGGAGGACAACAATGAAAACACAGAGGATGTGTTGAGACTTCATATACCAGGAGCTCAGAACTGACCAGGACATAGAGTTCGGCAACGTACATCGGTTTGGACGAAGACGCGACGGTAACAGACGTCCTATTGTAGCGCGTTTCATTTTCTTCAAACAACTGACACTGGTTAAGGGTAAGGCATACATGCTTAAGGACAAACCATACAGCATTAATGAACAGTTTCCAGGAGTAATCGAGGAGAAACGCAAACAGCTATACCCGGTGGCCAAACGGTTTCGTCAAGCTGGTCGCAAGACCAAATTGGTTAGAGACAAACTGTTCGTGGATGGGAAGCTGCACGACTCAAATTCACCACAGATGTAATTTGTAAGCATGACATTATATGCTTATATGAATGTTGGACTGGCTCTAATGACTCTAGTGATATATCCCTACCTAACTACGTCACATATTGCATACCAAGAGTGCACGGTAAAGGCGGAGGCATTGTCATATATATATATACGAGAATGTCTCAAAGACTATTGTAGTTGTATTCAAACAGTATGCGACAGTGTTGTTATTTTAAAGATTGAAAGGAATGTTGCAAAAGATGTATATATATTTGTAAATTACATACCCCTCATTAATAGTGCATACTACGATAACAACGACATTGACGTGTTTACAATTATTGAAGAACACAGCACAATATAAGGACTTGGGAGACATTATAGCCATTGGTGACTTTAATAGTTGTGTGGGCACTGAGCTCGATTTTATTGTACACGATAGATTAGATGAAAGTTCTTTACATTTATTGTCAAATGTCATCACGTATGTACCAGATATTGATTTTACTCGACGTAATAGCGAAGATAAAACTGTAAACCAGTTTGGGAGAAAATTATTATCTCTTTGTAAGTCAAGTGGCTTGCAAATCGTTAATGGTAGGCATACTGGTAACAAAGATGGTAGTATTACATTCTATAATGCTAATGGCTCTAGTCTTATAGACTATATTGTAGTACATGAATCCTGTTATAATTCAATAGAGCAGTTTGAGTCTGGTAAATTTAATTGTTTTTCTGACCACGCACCCGTATGTTTCTCTGTTTCATTCACAAAGTTATATAATATAGCTAAAGAAATAACCAATGAACAGACACATACCAGCATAAAATGGAATGATGAGTACAATGATGAGATTGTTGATAAACTTGTTGTAAATATAGATAACTTGATAAATATATGTAGTTAATTGTAATAGCCAGGAAACTGTTAATACATGTGTAGATACATTCACACATCAACTCAATGATCTTATTTTACCTCATTGTACTGTTAAAACTTACAAAACAAATTTAAGTGGAAAAGGGCAAATTCACCGTTATATTAAAGTAAAAGATAAACCTTGGTTTAATGATATATGTAAAGAACGATACGCTCAATACAGAAAGGCAATTAAAGTGTTTAATCGAAATAAAACAACAGAAAATCGTATAGAACTTGTTAGTTCGAAAAATGCTTACAAACATTTAGAACGCAGACTAAAACGACAGTACACGTCTCAACAAGGGAACAGAGTGAAATATCGAATGTTATTCACAAGTTAAAGAAAAACAAAGCATGTGGCTATGATGGTCTTTTAAACGAATATTTTATTAATTGTATGAATGTTTTGATGCCATGTTTGTTGATATTGTTTAATACTGTTTTTAAATCCGGTCATTTCCCTCATAGTTGGTCAGTTGGATGTATAGTGCCTCTTTTTAAAAAGAGAAATCCCAACTACACGAATAATTATAGAGGTATTACTCTAGTTAGCTGCCTAGGTAAATTGTTCACCAATATACTAAGTGAAAGATTATGTATTTTTGACATGGAAAATAATATTATCACTGACGCCCAGTTTGGCTTTAGAAAACATTTGTCCACTGTGGATGCAATTTTCGTTCTACAGTCCCTAATAAACAGAGTGTGTAATGCACGAAAACGGCTTTATTGCTGTTTTGTTGACTACAAAAAAGCATTTGACTTTGTAAATAGACAAAATTTGTGGTATAAATTAATTAAACAAGGCGTAAGTGGGAAAATGCTTGCTATAATAAGGTCGTTATATCAAAATGTTAAATGTTGTGTAAAATATAATAATGTAATTTCTGATTTCTTTATATGCAAAAATTGTTTATTTCAAGAAGTGTTAGCCAAGAAACCAATATTATTTTCCATGTATGTCAATGACTGTGAGCTGCAGCAGCTAATATCAGACAACTGTTCTTATATCGATATACAAATGTTAAACATATTCCTGATAATGTACGCCGATGACATGGTTCTGTTAGCTGAAAAACCAGAAGGGTTACAAAAAATGATCAATTCTCTGTTTAATTATACCCAAAACTGGGATTTAACTGTCAATACAAATAAAACTAAAATGGTTGTTTTTAGAAACGGAGGTAAATTACGAGATAATGAGAAATGGTACTTTAATGGATGTAAACTAGAGGTTGTAAATGAATTTATTTATCTTGGCGTTTTATTTTTCTATAATGGTAAATTTGCACGTACACAGAAACGATTTGCAGAACAAGGACGGAAGGCATTATTCTCAATATTGAATGTATGTAGGAACAATTTCTTCAATATCGAAACAATGCTTGCTGTTTTTGATACATATGTTAATTCTATCCTTAGTTATGGTGCTGAAGTTTGGGGCTTTCACTCGGGTCATAATGTTGAAAAAGTACATACACAATTTTGTAAAAGATTATTGGGTGTAAGAAAAGGAACGTGTAACGAATTTGTTTATAGCGAACTGGGACGGTTTCCACTTCAAATAACAAGAAAACTGATAATTTTTAAATATTGGATAAAATTACTAACACTACAAATTGTATTCTAAGGGGGTATATATGAAGAAATGGAACACTATAATGATAATAGGTTGATTAACATTAGGCACGAATTGTATTCACTTGGATTGAACTATATTTGGAATTTATCATATGTTGACGACAGTATCTACATTATAATCAAAGAAAGGATATTAGATACCTTTAAGCAATTATGTTACAGTAAAACAATGACAACGTCTAGAGGACTTTTATATCAACATTTATTAAATGAATTTAGATTACAAAGGTATTTAAGATTGCCAAAGGAAACGCGTTATATAAAAGAAATATGTAAGATTAGAATATGCGCTCATAAATTAAATGTAGAATCTGGCAGGTATCGAAACATTGAACAATCAGAAAGAATATGTACTCTGTGTAAAGCTAATGCCATAGAAGATGAATATCACTTTATAATAGTGTCCACAATACAAAGATTTGCGTTGTAAATATATAAAAATTTATTATTATAAGAGGCCAAGTGTGTATCGTTTTATACAGTTATTAACCACCGGTAACAATAAGGAATTGAATAACCTAGGCAAATATTTAGTGCAAGCGAATACAATTAGAGATCGGTTAATGCAGGATAATAGTTAATGTAATAAATGTAACTTATATCACTTCATTTGTCCATGATTATATATAAACCACACCCACCATTGTTTTGCACGTGTGTATTTTGTATAACTATGTTGTATTATTTATGTTATGTATTCAGCTGATGAGTTGTAAAACTCAAAGCAAATAAAGAACTTGAACCAGAACATGTCCCTCGTGAAATAATTTTCATTGTCACTCGCTAAAGCTCGTGCCAATTGAACATTATTTCACTCGGGACATGATACGAAATGGAAGCTCGTTTAATATCTTATAAGTATTACACATTAAATATATTATATATTTGTAAGTACCACCAATTGGATTTAGTATCTCATTAATGTCGTACTGTACTAAAACATGTATATCAAGAAATGCTGTTTGACCTAGTACAAGTGGCCATACTACTATACAAAGGTGGTAAGCAATAAATACAGAATCACATACCAGTTGTTTTACTGTGTTATTTATTGCACTCGTTTATAGTGCGCAAGATTTATGCCACGACACCGCTACGCAGTCTTATGATATAATCTTGCGCACTAGACAAAACCGTAATACACAATCAGGGCCGTATCTCTGCTCAGTGAAAAGTCGAATGGGCATATGGCAAACTAGTGGTTGATTCTATGAACCTCTATCTAGTGCCTCGTGTATAAGAGGACAGCCACTCCCGAGGAGATCCTTTACTGGAGATTTCATCCCTCTTGCACCATCACACAGAGGACTTCCACCCCCAGACTAGTTTACTAAACTAGCACCAGACAGAGCTCATTAGAAGAATAGGTACAGCTGTGATGACATGCACTCATGAATCACTGTCATGACAGTGATGATATCAGGTGTTCGCAAAAGATGAGCATATCCTGCCCCACGAGTGGCACCCATCGTGAGTACTGCCATCACAGCTGTCGTCTGTCACTTTAACTAACACGATGAAAAAGGGCAAATATTTGGCATGTAGTTTTGTTGAGTTATATTTATTAGCAATATGGACTCAAAGGGTGTGCAGATTGCTTTCTCAATAACTGACTGGCTGGCTTAAAACTGATGACGTTTGGTTGGTTGTTTGCCAGGGTCGGAATTTCACTTTCATTTATATAATATGAGTCAGATTTAAAGGGACATTCCTGAGTTTGTTGCATTGTAAGTTGTTTCCAACTAATAAAATATTTCTACGATTAAACTTATATATTAAATATATTTACTTGTTTAGAATATCAGTGTCTGTATATTCAATGTGTTTCTGGTCGTCTTAATATTTGTAAGAAGCTCAAACTGGATTCTGTCTTCAAATAATTTCGTACGTACGAAAAAATAATATTTTAGGAAATAAAATGAAATTTAACCTCATAAAAATATTAGAACACGTTTAATATACAGCCATTAATATGTTATGCAGAAAAATATATTTGATATGTAATTACAAGTTAAAAGACTCTGTTAGTCGATAACGTAATAAAAGTTGCAGCAAACTCAGGAATGTCCCTTTAATGCGCAATATGACACAATGACTGATTGCTATGTTGTAGACAGCAGAGGAATAATTTATATACATAAAACCCAGTTAAAAGTCATAATGTGTAATAAATAGAATATTTATTTATTTCAACTTATTTTTGTGCTTATATCCATTTAAGGTTCAAGCACTCTGTCCTGTTAATGTTAATGGTTAGTGAGAGAGAGAGAGAGAGAGAGAGAGAGAGAGAGAGAGAGAGAGAGAGAGAGAGAGAGAGAGAGAGAGAGAGAGAGAGAGAGAGAGAGAGAGTGAGTATAGTGGTCTTGCACCTAACCACTGAGTTGTTAAAACTCGCTCTAGGTGGAAGCCGGTACCAGGCTGCGAACCCTGTACCTACCAATCCGATGGCTTAACCACAACATCACCGAGGCCGGTAAATAGAATAACCGACTCGCTGCGAGGAGTTAAGGATTGTCTGTCCTTCGTAAATGAATGTCGTAAAAACACTCGCCAGAGGCTTTTTGTTTACAACATCCATTCACTCGTAACTCGTTAGTTATCCTTTAACTACTGCCTACCTGCAGGCGGAGGTTTTAAACGTGGCCTCATTGGCTGGCTTCGTGCCGATGGTCCCGTTCTTGGTGAACCACAGGATGTTCTGAGGGACGAGGCTCACCTTCTGGATGCAGTTGTAGAACTGGGTCAGGAAAGTCGTCTGACAGATCGTCGTCTGCTGGCCATGCGTCTGGGATATCGTCAACACAAACCAAAATACTGGAGCAAAAAATAAATAAATCATGCTTTCAGGGCATAGGTGTACACAGGCTCCCATTTTCGTAGGTGGGTGGGTGGGTAGTGTGTGTGTGGGGGGTGGGGGGGGGGGGGGGGGGGTGTGTGTGTGAGCGAATTTGGATAATAATATTTATTCATATCAGCATGACTACCAAACAGCTCAGCATAGGCGTACGGGCTCCCATTTTTATAACGGGGCAGGCTGGCTTTTGCCCGAATTAAACAAAAATGCCCAAATATGGATAATAACATTTATTCATATTACCATGACTACCACGCAGCTGTACAGGGTTGCAAACGAATTACTATGCGTCTTTACATGGATTGCAACTAATTATGAGAGCAGAATGATGGAAATACATGGTAAATTTTATTTACGGTTATATGGCGTTGGGCATAATGGTTAAGGACCACACAGATATTGAGGGAGGAAACCCGCTGTCGCCACTTCATGGGCTACTCTTTTCAATTAGCAGCAAGGGATCTTTTATATGCACCATCCCATAGACAGGATAGCACATACCACGGCCTTTGATTTACCAGTCGTGGTGCACTGGCTGGAGCGAGAAATAGCCAAATGGGCCCACCGACGGGGATCGATCCCAAACCCACCGCGCATCAAGCGAGCGCTTTACCACTGCCAGAATTTGAGGTTTTGTTTCAACACTATATCTCGTACGCTTATGTTTCAGGGTTTGTTTTACTTATAAAATAAAAAACAACAAAACATTATCATTAGTCCTGGGCTGGCTAAAAGTACTAGTCCGTTCGCCCAAGACGAGTAAAATTTACAATTCAGTAGTCCGCCGGGCAACCAAAATTTCAGAACACAAACTGCCTCTCTATCCCTTTTGTACACTTGCGATTTTTGTAATTCCGTAGTCTGCAGCAAGCATCGTCGGCCATTTCAAAGCCATGACGTTACCAAATGTCAAAACGAGGCAGCACGATCACGTTTATTGGTTTGGCGATCAACTTTTGAAATGTTTACTCTAGTCGTAGACGTAAATTTACACCTTTTTGTGAATATGGGTCCTGATCCTTACAGTCCTTGCATCCACAGCGGAGTGGACGCATATTCACAAAAAGATGTAACTTTACGTCTACGACTAGCACTTACGCCTGCCGTAGATTTACGTTTACGTGCAAGAAGCACCTTATTCTCAAAGACGGTCGTAAATGTAAACGTAACTTAGTTGGATGTATCTACGATTTAACACTCTCATCGGAGAAATAATAATAAAACACATTAGAAACGATGGCTACCGGGTAAATAACAAATGCGCAAAACGCAATTTCGTTTGTCGTCTGCTAACAATAACATCGCGAACGGCAAACCATGGCATATTGGTATTGGTGTGGATCCGCGTTTTGGTACGAACTTGAGGACATTGCTTAAAAAGGAAAAGATAACTCAGGAGAAATTGCCGAGTCGAAAAAATCCGTTCGATCACCAACACAAAAATATGTTCAATCCGTGGGCATTCACCATCGCAAACTACTTCAGTTATTGGAAATACTGCCAGTTTCTGTAAATAATAGTAAATAACGGCGATCGTGCTTGATTTATTATATGAACACGACTTACGTGCAGCGTTAGTTGTAACCGGAGGCACTCTTATATTTACGTCCAACTTTACACGTAACTTACGTTTTCGTTGTTTCGTGAATAGCTCTTCAGTCGTAGATTTACGTTTACGTGTAAAACTAGGCTTACGATGTTTTGTGAATATGGGCCCTGGACGCTAACAGGTTTATAAGCACGGGCCCAGGTCTGCAGCTACAAGTGAACCTTATAATCCTTCCTCACACACGCCTGAGGATGCAATGGTCAAGGAATCAGATCTTGAGCTAGTTCCTTTCGAAAACGACGACGAATATGATGAAGAGGAGGAAAAGAGGATGGGAGATTTAGCTGCTGGAGAGGTGTGGAGCTGCCTGTCGTCAGCAGGCAGCGCAAACCTGTATTCACTGAATTTACAGAGAATTCTAATTGTTTTCATTGAAATAAACTTTTGATTTAAACTGCTTACGTTTTGGGACGAGTTAATTTTTTTCTGGGCAAGTGAAATTTGACAGTTACATGCCCGACGGGTAACTGAAATTTTTAGGATATGGCCAGCCCGGATTAGTATTATAGGCTGAAGGTGAATATGATAATAATAATAATAATAATAATAGATTTTTATTTCAGATCAGTGATCTATAGAACATATTTAAACATCACATACAAAACTGATTACATAATATACAGTAGCTTGTGCCAGCGATATACACATACAGATTTGACGTACACATCTGAACACCGCAGGTGGGCAAGTAGGTCGTTTGAGGTTGTTTCAATTCTGCTATGTATATTTCAGGTATATTTATGTGCTTTTTAATAGTTCATAAGTTGCTCCACAAATGTAAAATTTCATGCAGCAAAATGAACAGAACTAGGAGGGAAACTAATCTGTATAATTCTTCGACTGTTATCGTGAGCAAATCGTATGTCCGAAAAAGGCAGTCGAAAGGATAACGGCGATGTTGTGATTGTTTCCACTAATCGCCATCAAGGGCTTCGTCTAAAGGATGACTGCCACTCTCCAGGGCACTACATCATTACGCCCTCTGTAATGAATGAATGTTTAACGACACCCCAGCACGAAAATTACATCGGCTATTGGGTGTCAAGCTATGGTGACTCTGTATGAAGACTGCCTTTAGAAGTCTTTGAATGTCATAACCCTCAGTCATAAAACAACTTCTCCGCCAAAATGATGACATTGAAATCGGCATACAACCAGAATGTTGTGACGTATCCCAGAAGTTGTGAAATGCAGACACTAACAGGGCTTCTAGAATTTTTACATGGGATTGGTGATTTAAAAATGTACTAGCCACGATTAAAAATCCACCAGCCCTACTTTACTTAATACAATTTTACTTATAGTAATAATTGGATATGTTACCTAAAGAGGGAGATAGAGATTAAAAACACTGAGATTGGGGGTAGGGGTGGGGGCAGGATATTCATATTTACAAAACAGACTTAAATCCAGCATTTAACAACCTTTTTTCACTAGCCGTCGGGCATGGCAATAAGGGTTATTTACTAGCTCAACATTGAATATTACTAGCCATGGAAGTGGGGCTACCATAATCTAGAAGCACTGAACTAAACGCTGGAGCTGAATGAATATTGCTCTCAACATAAAGGGGAATAATTGACTATTGGAAAGTTGCAGTCATCACTTTCGTCATGCAGTTTAATTTGGAGGCTATTGGTGTTTTGGATCTCTACGAATATATCGATAGATGAATCTAATTTGATATCTTCTGTAGTTTCATTTATTTCTAACTTTGATGAGTAAATCAACAGAAGGTAATCTGTTACCCTACTGATTAATGAAATGATAAAAGATGATCGATATTTCGGAAAGTGAAATGATACGGTATTTTTAAAGGGACATTCCCGAGTTTGCTGCATTGTAAGATGTTTCCGAAAAATAAAATATTTCTACGATTAAACTTACATATTAAATATATTTTCTTGTTTAGAATATCAATGTTTGTATATTCAATGTGTTTCTGGTCGTCTTAATATTTGTAAGAAGCCCAAACTTGATTTTTTCTTCAAATAATTTCGTACGTACGAAAAAATATATTTTAGGAAATAAATTGAAATTTAACCAAGTAAAAATATTAGAACGACCAGAAACACGTTTAATATACCGCCACTAATATTTTATGCAGAAAACTATATTTGATATGTAATTACAATCGTTAAAAAGTCTCTGTTAGTCGATAACATCTTAAACATTGCAGAAAACTCAGGAATGTCCCTTTAAAGCCAAATTTCATTATTTTGATTCAGTCAGATTACGGTAATCAGAAGAAAAGCTTAGGTAATCAAATTGGCAAGCTGGTAGTGGTAGCTTACCCATGGAGATTTATATTACCCATCTTTAAAAAAACTTCTTTTACATAAATATTTATGAAATATTTTAAACATTTATTGATTACCGTAACTATATTATAAATTACTTCTTTTTTTTTTCACAATAAAATTCCTGTAACCTACCTGTTACGATTTCTCTGAACATGGTTAACTTAAAATCTGTATACAGCTACAGATTAGCAGAATTCAATATTTCAGTTTTCGGCCCTTCTCGTTCCGTAAATATTATAATCTGGGTCTTTCACCCAACACGAGTCAAAACAAATGACATCACCCATTTCCGTAATGCGTGAAAAGCCTTGGGGGAAAAACAACAATAGGCGTGGCTTCGTATGACAGGACAAGGCAATTGGCGCATGATGCATTGCAGGCAATATGGCGGTCAGCGTTTCTTCCGGTTTATGATAGCCTGGAGAAAAAAGAAGAAAACTATCTCACGCAGCTGGAGAGGTTAGAACTGGGACTGGAGATTGTTAATTCGCACCTACAACTGCCACCGATCCATCATGCCTTAAAAACGATAAACGGGTTGTATTAAGTAGATTAATAATTAATTAGAAAGCAATAATAATACTAACGGCAACGACATTAACAGCAAAAAAAAAAAAAAACACCCAAAAAAAAAAAAAGAAACAAAAACAAACAACAACCACAAAACCCCCCAAACAAACAACAAATAAACAATACCCCCCCCAAAAAAAAACCCCCAAACAAACAAAAAAAGAAAACAAAAACAAAAACAAAAACAAAAACAACCCCAACAGCAACAGCAATATATTAAACACATTGATTTATTACTCATCGGCTATTGGATGTCAATCATTATAATACAAAAATCGATCGCTTTGGCTCTAAGGATAACGGAAACGACAACAGCCACCACCACAACAGCAACAAAAACAGCAATATATTAAAGGAACATTCCTGCAATGTAAAAGATGTTAACAACTAATAGACTTTTAACGATTGTAATTACATTAGTGACTGTATATTAAACGTGTTTCTGATCGTTTGTCTAATATTTGTACTAGGTTAAATTTCATTTTATTTCCTAAAATCCAGTTTGAGCTTATTACAAATATTAAGACGACCAGAAACACATTGAATATACAGACACTGATATTCTAAACAAGAGAATATATTTAATATGTAAGTTTAATCGTAGAAATATTTTATTAGTCGGAAACATCTTACAATGCAGTAAACTCAGGAATGTCCCTTTAAAGGGTGGTTTTTTTTTAAATTATTTATTTTAAATGTTTCTACCGACACCACTGGAACACATTGATTTATTAATCATCGGTTATGTCAATCATTATAATAAATTTAAAAAATCGACCGCTTTGGCTCTACCGATGTGTGGGAAAATGTTAGCTATAATTGTTCTTCCAGTTTAGATCATGGAATTTATTAAGTATTAGGTAGGAATGGTGTTTGTTTTCATCTTACACAAAGAAAAAAAAAGATAGTAAATAGCTATTAAATCAGCAATTTGTAGGATCGTTTTTGAATAAGAATAAGAATAATTTATTTGCATAACACCCGTATATGGGCAGAATAAAAACAACATAATATGCATTTATTTTTATGTTCAGAGCCGGTTTAAGGATCCGCAGGGCCTGTAGCACTAATGACAGCGGGTCCCCCTTCCCTGGATATATATTTTGCAACCCCCTCGGAGAAAGGGGTAAAATGACCTGGGGAAAATAAAAGTACATACTGCCGCGGGGCCCCCTGAAGCGCGGGGTCCATAGCACGTTCTCTGTGTGCTACTAGGAATAACCGGCTCTGCTTATGTTAAAGGGACATTCCTGAGTTTGTTGCATTGTAAGATGTTTCCAACTAATAAAATATTTCTACGATTAAACTTACATATTAAATATATTTTTTAGTTTGTGCTTCTTACAAATATCAAGACGACCAGAAACACATTGAATATACAGACACTGATATTCTAAACAAGAAAATTTATTTAATATGTAAGTTTAATCGTAGAAATATTTTATTAGTCGGAAACATCTTACAATGCAGGAAACTCAGGAATGTCCCTTTTACACCAAGTAGGTATTTATAGAATTTTATTTAACACTTTCGAATGGAGTATTGTCACATATATTTTTGAAACTCCAACGTCTACTCCTTTGAGGTAATAGGGGCTCCAAACATCACAGCAGTACATTAAAATTGGACAAATTAAGCACTGAAATAACTTTAAGGCTGTCGATATATTGTTTCTAACATCAATTTGTTTGAGTTTAAAGATGACTTTGGTAGCCTGATCACAAAGTCTGTCACATGCGTTCTTAAAATTACCGGAGGCAGTAAGCAATAAACCTAAGTAAAAATAAGACTGAACAATGTTAATCGCAATTGTATTGTAAAACAAATCTTTTTTATGAGCTTGCCACGTTTGTTGAATACAATAATTGACAGTAAGCCCCCATTTTTTGCAATAGGTACTAAGACAGTCTAGAGAGTTTTGTAAACCTAACTGAGATTTTGACAATAAAAAAAGATCATCAGCAAACATGAGACTGCTTAATTGCGTATCATACAAAGACACCGGGTCACAGTTTGGTGTAAAAATATCCGGTAGATCACAAACATACAGGTTAAATAGTAGTGGACTCAATACGCAACCTTGTTTAACTCCAACGTTAGACTGGTAACTGTTGCTGTGATAATTATTAAGTTTAATAGAGTACTGGATATCAAGCTTTTTAAAGTATTTAAAAATCTACCACCTATGTCTGCAAGTAAAAGTGTGTACATCAACGCGCCCCTTAATATAGAATCAAATGCAGCTTTAAAGTCGACAAAGCAACAGAATAAATATTTCTTTGGTCCTTTAGTATATTTTTCAAACAAGGTCTTTAATGCATATATGTGATCAGCTGTACGACTTTGTTTTTTGAAACCAATCTTGAGAAGTTGGAATTAGATTGTGCGAATCTGCAAAATCACGGAGCCTATTGTGTAAGATACTGCAAAACAACTTACAAAGATTGCTTCCTCTGTAATTACCTGGGTTGTATTTGTCTCCTTTTTTATGAAGGAATGTTAAAAAGTTACATCTTCGTGAATATAGGAAAATGCCGTTCACCAAAATGAGGTTGAAGATCTTACACAGCACATTTGTGACTGACCAGCTTTTAGCATTTCATTTAAAATAAGATCTGGACCACATGCTTTGTTGTATTTGAAGTTTGAAATAGCCTTTACAATTTTCTGTATAGATATAGATTTATTTAATTCATTGAGTACTTTATCCTTATTTGAATTGACGTATGCGTCCATATGTGAAGAAAGGTCACTGTTAAGAGTTGGTTTCTTCTCCATAAGTTGAGTAATTTGAGTAACCCATTCATCGATAGGAATTGGATTTAAATTGGTGCTGGTTTTCGATTATTTTAGTTTACTGAATAATTTCCAGAAAGAATGGGGGTTTACGTCGTGCAAAGTTTCAAGTTGATTTGGTATACCGTGTCGATATAAATTCTTCTTTTTATTAAATTAAAACATAGTGTAAACAATTATGTAAACAAAACCCACCCCAAAAAAACACACAAAAATACAGATAGGTAAAACTAAAATTTAGAATATAATTCAGTTACGCGAAGAAATTTCAGCAAAAGTTCTGAATGGAAATATTTGAAATCGAAATGATTCCATCGCATTTCTTCTACCCCCCTTCCCCCCCCCCCCCCCAAAAAAAAAGAAGAAGAATAAAAAAAAAAAAAAAAAAAAAATATATAGTTTTCCTCAGATGATTGCACTCCACCAAAATGTGACGCATCGTCTGGGTACACAGTGGCCACACTTCTTCAAGATAAACGAATGACCGATGTGAGCACGGCACAAGACTAAAAAGTAGTGTTGGAAATAGAATAAAACTGATTTCCGTCAATTATTTCTTCCATATTAAACTGACAAGTAAATATTTTGTAAATACCTATTTAATGATACTCTACCTAATTTAGCATTTACTTGTTTGGGCTCTCATTGATGTACAAGGTGGTGTTTACTCTTGAAATTAGAATAAAAATATCGGTAAACAGGTTGTTGTGACCTTTATTGGAACAGACTGTAACACATGTTGATTGAGATTTGTCAATTTCATTTAACCTTAAACAAACTTTTAATTTAAAGCTGCAAGATAATTGATTATTTTGAGTTGCAGCATAAATTATTAATTTTGACCAGCATATTTAGTGAATATAAATACAGTAGAAATGTACACAGTTTTGCAACCACTTAAAGGTGCTATATCAGAAGTTATATGTGAGCATCTGTTTGTGATAAAGATTCTCCAATAAAAAATTATTTTCTACTAGTAGATAAAATCATTTCCTATAATCATTTATGGGCATATAGTTAAAGGTGTAGTCTTTAAATGTTAAAGCAAAATTTAATAATAAAAAAAAACATGATTTTGCAATAGCTGTCATTATGCAACTTTGAGATAGCACCTTTAATACCGGAAAATAGATCACAAACTCAAAATGGTTCTTGACAGTTTTGCTCAAAGGTTACTTATAAATATCTACAAATATTTTGTTTTGGAGAGGAATAGGGGTAAACCATCATCGGAAACAGTCTCTCACATATTGTAACAGCAATGAAATTGACATATGTTGACCAAACTTTGTTATAGTCTGTTCCAATAAAGTGCACAAATCACCTGTTTACTGACATATTTCTTTTAATTTCAAGAGTAAACACCACATTGTACATCAATGAGAGCCAAAACAAGTAAATGCCAAATTAGGTAGACTATAATTAAATAGATATTTACAAAATATTTACTATTTAATATTTAATATGTACGAAATAATCGACGAAAATCAGTTTTATTCTATTTCCGACAGCACTATAGTTCATCCTTCCTGTACCGCCTGTAGGAAGACTGCCACTCTCAATGACTGGCTTTTTCAGAATGAAGCTTATTGGTAACCGCACCGTTCCAGTCATCTTGCCATGCTGAAAAGATAAATTGGTTAATGTTATATTTAAAATCAGCATGAAGTACACACACCCTAGCATGATGAAAGTCCAAAGTAGACCTTCTCGTTACCCCTGATACCCCAACATGGCTGTGCACCCAACACAATACAATGTCTTTATAGAACGAGACTGTACATACGCGTACGAGACCGGGGGGGGGCAAAACCTCAAATTCGGGAAAATATGATACAGATATTCGGGAAAAAATGTGCTAACCTGATACCTTTTCATCATGTATTTACATCATTCTACGCTCAAAATTAGTTGTAAAAATGCATAGAGATTCGTTTGCAACCCTATATATATCTGGTAGTAATGTAGGTAATATGAATAAATGTAGTTATCCAGATTCGGGCATTTTTGTTTAATTCGAGCAAAATCCAGCCCCTTCCCCCCCCCCCCTTCCCAGCTATGTCGCCTATGACGAGACAGTTGATGTATGGACCAGCGGTTTTGATGCACTTATTATATTGTTGAATAACAACGAAATCAGTAAATATTCAGCACAAATATATACTGGCCTAGTGTTGATTAAACTTTAGAGTCTAGACTCGAAACTAAGTTAAAGTTTAATAAGTCTGGGCCCAGGGCCCCGTTCCACGAAAGAATTGTAGCTAAGGTTAATTGTAGTGACTTAAGGTGAGTTTTACAACTGGCACTGTAAACTTTTAGTCCAATCATTTTATGAGTAAAATACTCTAAACCTCAAACAAATTGCAACAGAATTTATTTTAGTGTAAATAAGTTTACAAACATATGCTGAAACTCATATAAAAAGTATAGAACTGTCAAACAGGGGGAAATATTTGTAAAAGACGATTTTAGTCGAGCACTGAAGAAAAAATATACGTTTTTTTGATAACGTCATAACGTCATAACAACATAATTTGTAAACGTATAACGAAAGCTTGCCACGGTATGGGTACATAGCTATAGTACTGTGTGAACACTTTATAGAATACAATGTATTAACGTGAAAACATGACATAACAAATTAAAATCAGATGTAAATACAATTCCTGTTACACAGTTTCTTGCTTTAAGTATATGATGGCGTATTTAATCTCGCAAAATTAATAGTCGCTTCAATTACAATAATGTCCAGAACAAATGCTATCTCTCAATATCATTTCACTTGTGACATAATAATACCGTTGCAGGACAATACCTAGCGGGGGTGTAGGGGTACCAGTGCAGGAGCGGGGCAGTTGACACGTCCAGGAAAATGCATAAAAGTACATTTGTTTTTAGTTTAAACATGTCCTTTTCGTTTGGTTGTAGAAGACCCTATATTGATGTGCCCTAATTTCATTTGCTTTAACACTTCCACCCACTCACCTCCGGTTATCTTAGAGTGGTACAACCCGGTTATGTGATGTCTAATAGAGTAAAATATTGATATATAAACATAACTATTAAAGGGACATTCCTGACACTAATATTTTATGGAGAAAAATATATTTGATATGTAATTACAATCGTTAAAAAGTCTCTGTTAGTCGATAATATCTCAAAAATATCAGCAAACTCAGGAATGTCCCTTTAAAGGTTGCAACTGCCAAAGTTCGCTATTTTTACATTTATTTGTAGTAAATAACTACAAATAAATTTATACCACACATAATTGTAACGTGCTGCCACTTGGTGTAAACCGCTCTGGGTAAAAATAAAAAAGTAAATAAAACAATCTACGTCGCATATCTGTCAAAATGGAATCATGCTCTTAACGTAATGGTCACCCTCTAAAGATTTTTCAATAAGGTTTTTAATTTTTCTGCTAGTAAATGAAATTAATTAAGTGTAATTTTTAGTGGCATTTTTTTTTCAAAGTATAACTATATTTTAAAAGAAAAATAACTGGTCATTGTGCAACTCTGATATGGCACCTTTAATTCAAATAAAAAAAAATAAAAAATGATTACCGGTAGTCAGATTCAGGCTATGGTATTTGTAACATGTCAATATTGAACTTGATCAAACATCATTTATGTCAGCAAATGTTAACCCTGGTGAATTTGAACAACTGATACCCCGACAGTCAGTGCATGCAACAGTACAGTCCAATCCATGTTTCCGGCATGTACATCTCTTGGATTCACAGGTTGTCTTGCAATTACATCTGATAATTTTCAGCAATTATTCAGGTGCAGCTGGAAGTTTCGTTTTTAGGGGCAAGAGTTTATTGTCCAATGTATACCACCCCCAGTCGTTTGGGTTCAATCCGTCACCAGCTCCAATCCAGCGCTGACACTGTAGAAAAGCTCGCATACTGTGGAATGTTGCAACAGAAGATGTTGGTGGCAAAGTGTGCACCTGAACACAAGCTGTTCCTACTACAACCTTAGATGCAAATCTGTGATATCATAGAATATCTAAACTTTCATTTGAGATGCCACCATACAAAATAAGCAACATTTCCTCTCCAGCCTTAACAATGCGGCTTACATCACAAGTAGTCAAGAAAATACTGGCATGTTTCTTGAAATTGTTTGAAGATATCAACTTTTTCAGCGCAGCTCCTTTTCCGATGCCAAAGAGACGTGACGTTGTATCACATCCAGTCATTGCATGCAAAGCTGGAATTAATCTGCAAATTTCTTCTCCCAGTACAATCTTTGTTTTTGTGATGTCCCATACTCTAATTTGTTTTGCCACTGCTTGTTTTGATTCTGATTTGAAGTAAATTCTGTTTGAATGTATATTTGCATGATAACACAGAAGTACCAGAATATCTGTGTCTTCTCCAATGAGAACAACACCACAGGTTTTGGCCAACTCAAGTGCAGTCTGTACAATTAAAACATCTGCGTCCTCTTTAGCATGTATAGTTGTGCACCCATTTGCACAGTTTGGTACTCAATAAGTTGAGGAAAGACCGTTTATTCTCTGTATTGGATAGAAATACTTCTTTTTTGGTTTTACATGGCATGTTTTCATTAAAGGTAACCTTTGGAGAGGTAACCCCTCTTGTCCGTCTCATGTGTGATGTCTTTTGTTGAAGGCTTATCTGGATAACCATCAAATACTACTGTCAGTTTTGGATACTTTTTTGTTACATAATTAACATATGTCATGCATGTGGTTGAGAATAAGTCTCCCTTAGTCCAGGGTATCCTCTGCAAAAGGGAACCACCATCCAGCACCTAATGGACACTATCATTCGTTTTCTCAACACCACAGTCCCCAAGGCCCCAGATTGCATCTGCCAAAGAGGACTTGTGTGCTTCCCTAAGAAGACCGCCTGAATCAAAAAGAGAAGATGGAAAACAACAGAGTTCATATTTAAAGATGTCTGATGGATCTTCAAAAAGTGTATTTGCAGTTGTTGTGAGGCGTTGAAAAAGAAGCTGGGGGTCAACTTGTATTGGTTCTCCATCTATTTTGATACTGATTTTTGTACTGAGTGTGATTACTTGCTGAGATCTTTTAAAAGTATAGTTTAGAATGTTCTGACCTGACATGGACTTGATGATATTTGTGCCAACTTCCTTAGCTCTATCTGCATTTACTGTGCTATCTGCTGTTGTACCTGTATCAATATTTCGAAGAGAAGGGTCATCAAGAAATGGATTCCTGTCAGTTATGAAGGAAAGGATAGATGTAGTATCCTTCTTGTCTCTTTCTTTCCTTGCATGAGATGCTTCTTTATGTTGGTCACTAGTATGAAAACCCACACCAGTTAAATCTTGCATGGCATTGTTAATATCTGCACACGCAGGCATTGACAAAAGTCACTCGGCTCTTTGGGCTTCACCCATGCCACGACCTCTCGCCAAGCCTCCTGATGACTTCACACTTCTCATTAAAACTTGCTCAATCACCAGGTCAGTAGAGAGTCCTGCCCAGTACTGATCACTGCGTCGGAATACATGGTGACCAGCTTTGAACTGACGGAATACCTCTGGATGTGTGTCCTTAAGATTTTGCATCGATGTAATGTAAACATAAGCTGATTTGGCATATAAACTGTGTCCTGCAGCAGCAAAATATGGCAACATATCCCGAACTGATTGTAGATGGAGTTCCCAATTACCTGTCCTTTCAGCTTTTATGGATTTTCTGAGAATTTGTATCATTTCACAATACTGGATCCAGAGAACTGCTGTCCGAAGATTTTCCAATGATTTGATGTGTGTCGCAAGGGTATGCTGAATTCTGTCCAAGATGGTATTTTCACATACAAAGTTAACTGAAACATCACCTGCTAAGAGTTGATCATAAAGATCTGTTGCTTGAATAAGAACATTGTTTACTGTATCTGCCGTGGAAGAGTCTAGGACAAGTGATTCAGATTCATGTTCACTGTTGTCGTCGTGCAATTTGCTAGGAAGTCTTATTCCAAATAGCTTCGAAATAAGTAAAGCATGGATTGCAGTATCAACCAAGAAATGTCCTCTAATTCCTAGGGCTACAGCTTTCCCACTCATCATGTGAGACACTGCATTTGAAGCATAAACACTTTCCAAAACTTCTTGTAGACCTGACCCACCCATAATATGGCCAATGCTTCCAAGGAAACTCATCTTGATATGAAAGCCTCCTAAACGCAAGACAACAGATTTCAAATCACTATTTTGTGGCTCATTGTTGATAATTGAAACTGCTTTCCAATAAAGAGGTTGATCGAAGGTCACTATCGGTGTTGTGTTATAATGTTGAGCGTGTGCACAAATGAATTTCAAAAATCATAATACTCTGCTTAGATTACCGGGTATGTAGTAAATGTCACCTAAAGTCATGTGTAATGCGTTAAGAATAAAATATCCCCAAGAATTATACTTACCCGATCATCAGTAGTTCGAATACGCAAATGTTCCTAAAGCTTATACGAATGGCATTACTGGTCTTCCATACTTTTTTTTTTTTTTTTTAAGTGCGAGAAGTTAGGGAATATCATTTATTTGATTTTTTTTTCGTAAGTAAAATGCTATTATATGTTACAGACATTATCTATACAAGTTTTTAGCGCCGTTTCTGTCATAATTTTGCTTATTCAAACAATAGGGGCACTGTATTTTGAGTTCTAAAAAATGTAAACATGCATGAATGAAAAAAACAAACAAACGCCATATAAACTGCATATGTTGAATGAAATAATTTTTATAAAACATTCAGTTCAACGTGTGATAAAACATCTATTAAAGGTTATTTATTAAAGGTTTGTTATTTCGGTTACTCACCAGCAAAGAATAACCTTTTTTTTTTTTTTTTGGTTTTTATTTTGCGTTGCCACTGTAAATAATACACTGTCCGATAAATATTACAACGGAGTTACGTCCCTTAACATGTACGGAAACCTGCTAGGTCATAAAATCTTTGTCAACTTTAATCGCAAAATAAACTATTTTCCCCAAACTATATTTTTCTATACTTTTAGTATGTTGTATATACTATTCGCCAGGGTACTTTAATGTAAAAATTATTCTGTTGCAATTTGTTTGAGGTCAAATCATAAAATGACTGGACTATTTACAATTGTTCCACAAAGCAACCTTACGGTAGTCGTAAGTGCCCCTTTAATGATTAATATATTTTTAGCAAAGAAGTGCGAATTAGTTAAATAATAAATTGCTTAACGACTTTTCGGATTATCTTGGATGTATGCATTGGTATCGGACATCCATGAAGTAACTTTGTCAGTTTATGTGCTAAGCGAAAATTGCCGAATGCATAAGACACGAGAGTTATTTCCCGTATTTTCACAACTTATGTGTGGACAACATTTGGGGGAAATGTAACGGTAATTAAAGGTAGGAGAGTAATTGCTTTGTAGTTGTTAACATTTTGGTTCGGACAGTAGAATGTTTTTCATCGAACGCCAAGTTTCATAAAAGGTATTTGGTATATATTAGGTCTATTTTTACACAATAAGTTAATATCTTCGATGGTAGATATTTATGGCGACAGTAGTGCTAAGATAGCTTCGTGGAACGGGGCCCTGGTGTACACTTTTCGCGCGCATTAGACCAACCTATGTGACGTAAATTGAAGGGATTGATTGACGCCACACCTAATGACGTCATTTAATCGTTACATTTTAAACGACCCTGACGAAGACAGCGGAATCATATGCTGCGTTCGCCGTTACCCACCAAAAGGAAGAGGTGTTTATTTATTAGTTATTATTGTTATTGTGATTATTATTATTATTATTATTATTATTATTATTATTATTGTCCATGGCATAGAGTAAAGTTCGAACCACATTCGCGGTATACTGGGGTACCACGATATCGCGGTATCCTGGAGTACTCAGTTTCCGGTCTATTAACAATAAAAAGCCTCTCCGCACGCGCAGTTGCAGTCTACATCCAATGTACCAGAATCATTAACAGCCTTGGTTATACTACTATTAAAATAAACCAACAAATCTTTGAAATCTTATCTGTTTATATCTATGTAAAAACACAATCCCTACCTGGTCGAATGTTGACACTTTATGCAATCCTCTCAGTTGTCGGTCTATTTTTAGAAAGTGTACCAGTCTAATTGTCGGTCTGTAAAATGTATGAACTGTGGGGCCTAAATTCATGGTGAAAAACAGAACCAGATGAACTTGAAATCGTAAATAAAGTAACATTTGAACACATTTACAAACTGTATATTCACATGATCTATTCTTCCAGACAGTGTAGGCACAAAAACGTTGTGTGACGTCTCACAACCCTTTGCTTCACGCACAATTTCAGATGCACCCAGTGGTTACAATTTTCACATTGTGCCCAATTGACTAATTCAACACAATAAAGATTTTTCAGCTCAGCTGGTTCAAACAGTTCACAGACACAGCATTGTTCGTCATCATTGATTTCCACATCACTGTCGCTGTCAGCAACGACTGTTTCCTTGGAACAAACTTTCTTTTTTGTACTTGTGCATGGAACAGGATCTGCAGCTGGTGTTGCACACTTTTGCAGGCATTTCAGTTTTTGGTAAAGAGGGCTTTCAGAAATGGCTGTTCCTCCAGTTTTTACAGGTTCATACTTTTTTTTCGTTGTCGTTTTTTTTTCAGTGAGGTGTTTCAATGGATCGATGTTTTCAAAAAATGTGTCCATTTCATTTGGTTTGGTGTCTGGAGACTTGCCTGTGAAAAGAGATGACATGGTCAGCTGGTTCTTGTCAATAACTTCTGCATTTAGAGGATAGATCCCAGTCTTCCGAAAACTTGATACTAAATTCTGATGAGAGAGGGCCTTTGGGTACACTTTGCAGATGATTTCACCTAAGTCGTACTTTGTAATGGCCTGTGTCATTTTTTTTCTCATGATACTCGCACATTCGGAGTATAGATATCGCTTAAATGGGCCGAATGAATGAATGAATGTTTAACGACACCCCAGCACGAAAAATACATCGGCTATTGGGTGTCAAACTATGGTAAATGCAAACCCAATGTGATGATCAACATCAGTATAAAAATTCAACAGTTAAATAAACGAATGAATGAATGAATGAATGAACGCTCAACGACACCCCAGCACGAAAAATACACCGGAAAACGGGTGCCAAACCATGGCAATGCAAATAAATAAAGTGATGATCAACATCAATACAAAAATTCAAGACTTAAACAAAAATAGTGCAAAGAACTGTGCAAAAACACAAATATCACAGAATTTTACGGATACTGAATTTTACTCAAAACTTCAATTTTGTGCTGTATTGGCCATTCTCAAAGAGAATGTTACACCCCTGCACCACGGTGAGGTTACAGCACACGCAGGGAAGCATCCAACATCTAGTGGTTGGGTCAAATGGCTTGTGTGAGGTGGCAAAACAAACAGTATTACCTTGTGTTCTCTAGCCCACTCAATCAATGGAATATTAATATGGCTAGCATGGCCATCATACATTAGTAATTTGTGGTCCGAATCAGAACCCATGCAGTATTTCAGAAAGTGATTTTGTAAAAAGTCCATAAACAGATTGTTATTGGACCAGCGTGTGTCTGACATGCGGACTGTAGTACCATCTGTGCAGTTCTGTGATAGGTCTGCAGATATCCTCTTGCCTTTAAATATTATAAATGGTGGAACAAAGGTGCCGATAGCATTTCCACATGCAATGACAGTTGCTGTTGATGATCTTGAACTTACTACAGCTGCTGGCTTGCTTTTTTTCAGACAGACCACCATACCTGGTTTATGTTGACAGTTAATCCCAGTCTCGTCTACATTATAGATGCAGTGAGGTTTGTTAATTAAGCCATATTTTTCCATCACATTTTTAAGTTCAGAGAAATAATGTTTGAATGCCTCAGGTGTAGCACATTTTGCCCTATATATCTCTGTGCTTCTCGGTCGAAGGAAGTGCAATTCAGGCCATCTCGCCAAAAATCGACAAAACCACCTATTGGAGAGGGATTTATCACCTGGCAAAAGAGAGAGGAAGTGAGCATAATCGGTAGCTAAGCTGATCACTTCTGCCCTTGAATAACCGTATCCCAATGAGGACAGATAGGTGATATGATTCACCAGGTTTCTTTCGTGAGCTTCGTCAAACATTGGTCGTTCTCCTGTACCAAATCGTAGGGGGTCACGTACCTTTCCTGATTTTCTATCACCAAGAGTTTGTTTTGGTACACCAAAAACGTTTGATGCCTTGTACATAGACATGCCATTTTCAACTGCTTTCCATGCTGCAATTAAGGTGTCAGGTTTGTATGATCTTTTTCTCTTTTTTTCAATCTTTTTAGGAACCTGAAACAATTTAGAAACATTTCACTACCATCTTGCTTGAAATAAATATTCAGTTGTGTTTAATAAATGATAATTTTTTACTTTTATTTCTTTTTTTCATCTTTTTAAATTATTCTTTAAACCATATCCAAACAAACATCATCCTGATTTTTAAAATTATTTATTTGGTATTTGATGCAGTTGGCCAAAATGAGCTTCCATACTTTTTTTTCTTTTTTTTTCCTACTCTGGCTTTGATTGTCACGTGATTATCACGTGACTTTCCACACGCAGGCAGACGACGTTTGGAAACTGAGCTCTGTCGGTGATGATTGCTGCTTATTAAGGTGTGTACATTGAGGTTGTACGTTATTTAGAGTGAATCTACAATGCAAAATGAGTGTTGTGTATTATTCAACCTTTAAAAAAGTTAATTCTTACCCGTTTTTTTCTCATTTTGTCATCTGTGAGTTACGGTGTTGCAATTCCAGTACGCAATTATTCCGATGTCAAAGTTCGCGTGTGCGCAGACTTCGTTATAAACAAACCGTACCAAAATAGACCGACTCGCGGGATAGGCCGGAAACTGAGGTTAAGCGATACTTATCTATTTGGAAGAAATAAAGAAATGCACTAACATTTGAAGGTAAATATACTTGGGTTACAATTTTTGCTATATCTGCACCATTCCCATGCCATTGTGTTGACAAATAAATGCAGTTCTAACATTAAAAACAGTTGATGGAAGTACACCATAGCACTGTCTTCCGTTCAAGGGAGGTTACCACGATATCGCTGTAAATCGCAAATGTTACAATACGGTGGACCGCACGGGTCAAAAATGGCACTCTTTGTAAACACATTTGTAGTAATATCTAGTAAACAAACTTCAACACAAGAACGAAGAAAAGTCAACTTAAAACGTTTCATTTTTCAATTGTAGTAACATATTTACATGTTCCAATGAAAAAGTCGGTAATAATTATTATTATTCTTCTGCAAGACAGTGTGAGCATTTAAAAAAAAAAAGTTAATCGTATTAGTGAGATTCAACAGTTAAAATATCAATATTTATCGAGTGAAACCAAGAATAGAACATTAAAAGTTAAACCAAGAATAGAACATTAAAAGTTATGTGTTTTGTTTAAATTGCCAATAAATATAGGCATGGCCCTTAAATGTTTCCATACTTTTCTAGAGGTCGCGCGTTCTAAATAGTAACACTGTGACCGTGTATAGCCTCGTTTTGATTGTCAACAACCAGACGACAGTCGGATAGCTGTCAGAGCACAATTGTATGAGTGTATGGTAAGTACTGGGGCTATTTATAAGCATGGGGGTGTCAGTAAAATCACACTCTTATTTTATGACCAAACAGTAAAACTATGAATACTTACCCAAAATTTTGACCCTTCTTCAAATTTGTTAACGGGCAAAATAGTGTGTTATCTGTCATCACATTTCTAACAATAAACGTGCCATCAGGGGGCGTTGCGCGTGCTAACCGCAAAAAATGTAAATGCCGCGATATCGTGGAACCCGCGATATCGTGAGCAAGGAGTGTATGGGTTTTAAAGCGGATAAGCAACGATCTCGCGTATTGTAGAAATACCTATGTTTTTCTTATTATTGACCACAGATAGATCTACCGCCAAGTCCGTCCCATCCTCCTATATATATATATATATATATATATAAAAAAAGTAAATAATTTCGGTTTTGTCTGACGTAAGAAGAAAAGTAAACATGTTTTGGAAATAACAAAATAAAAACGAAAAATGTTTATGTGCAATTAAAAAAATATTAGGTTTAGAAACAAATAAAACTGATATGCATACGATAGTGAAAAAAATATATAAAAAATACCCCCCCCCCCCCCCCCCCCCCCCCGCAACCCCCCAAAACAACAACAACAAAAAACCCAAACCCAACAAACAAAAACAAACAATCCACACACACGCTTACAGCGTTATGGCCGCCATTTTGGTTTATGGACTGGTATAGTCTTGCTTTATAGAGAGTCATGAGATAACTGATTATTTTCTTGTTGCTCCCTCTGTAGTGAAATTATTTAAGTCAAATAGATTTATCTCGTATCGAGACTACCCCCGTCCATAAACCAAAATGTTATCCGAAAACGAAGTACAAAGAAGTTGTTGGATTGGTTAGGCCTATATCACGGGCGTATCGAACCTTAGGTCTCACTACACAGATCACTTCCGGGTGAGAGTTCATTGATCACGGTCAACTATAGTTCCTAATTGTGACACATGTTATGGTTCACATATTCACTTAATTAAAATGGTGAAGAATTAAAACAATATGTATGTTTAATCGTAAGCCTTCTGGCTGTATTTTGTCTATGTTATTTTGTAATATTGTGCATCGACCTTTTGGTACATGGTGTATAGCACAAGAGACAGACTGAATCGGTTAATAAACCACCTGTTCGGATCGGTACTACAGCTAGATGCGGTCATATAGCAACAAATTGAGACGGAAATGTTCTCAATTTTGCAGTGAAAATAAATGCTTATATAATGTATGTTCGCAATGGTGTATGTTGTTAGTGCCAACAAAAACCCGTTCTACTGGCAATCTTCGTTTGAAGTTGGGCAATTTAACATGGGTTTCAATAGCAGATGACATCTGTGTAGTGAGACCTGAGTGAATTTTAGCAATTTCTGAAAGGGTGATTAAAGTTACGCCTAAAAGTAAACTTGGAACATTGTTTTAAAAAGTAACACTTTCATTAAGATTAAAAATACAGTAACAACATAAATATGTAAAAATAAAATATCCTGGCGTCATATGTTTTCGATACGATAAGCAAAAAATTAAAATATAATAAAAACAAGACTTCGTAAATACAATAATACTTTACCTATCTGAAGTCGCATTAGTCTATTGTGAAAATAGTGATAATCTCCCATGGACATCAAGTTTTCCCAAAACAAACAAGCCGCAAAGTCGTACATGTATTTCCTCTATATTTTGACAAACATCATATTTTGGTTTCGAGTTTCGAGTGTATTTTTGTCCTGTTATGACATTGTAAGGTCTATACTCCATGCAATAATTTACAATAAATTCTATTTGTCTTTTGAAAATAAAATCATAAAATGTTTTCAAAAAAATGAACAGTTTTAACTGAAAACATTTACAATTAATTCTTGTCATAGATTAATGTCTAATCCTCTTGTTCTACGTATCAAGGGTACCAAAATTCGGATTGTCACTTTAAGTACCCTGACAGAGGTAGAGACCTATATATTTTCATAAAATCTAACCCATCCAAACCACCTTGATTTGTACTAAATGTAAATGTAGTTTAGTATAGTTTATTAGCTTTAAGCCTTCCGACTCATAGGCATTACATTTTATATACAAATCATTAACATTTAACAAGTGGTGCATAATTGGAGGATAGACAATTAAATATGTTGAGAACGTAAACAATGCATTTTAAAGATATTTACCAATATTACATAATTCTTTTCTGTTTTGAACAGACAATAATTGCACAAGTTTAAACAGATGGTTTCCGCCAGTAGTATCTCTTAATATATATTAAACGTAATTGCATGTACAGTGGAATGGACATATCAAAATAAAGTGATATTCATCCTCTATATCATTCTGATTACACATCTGACATTTCCGTTGCGACCTTTCATATACCATAATATCTACCTTGTTTAATAAACAACTGGTGAGAAGAAACACGAAATTTTGTTATAATAGTGTAACAATCTGGCAATGGTATTCTAAGATAGTACAGCAAGCAAAACGTATCTATTAAATGCTTATATTCATTGCATTTAGGAGAGTTTACTAGCATAGTGTCTCTGTCTTGAATAAAGATATCAGTTACCCTTTTTAAAAATATCTCAGTACTATTGACATGCTGATTATACCAAACATCTCCAAAACCTAGTGATAAAAGTAATTTTTTGACATGGTACAGCCACATAGAACTATTCTGACATTCTAGCATATAATTTCGAAATAGTTATTTGTTCCTAAAAGTTTCAACCAGTACTTAGTTTTCGAACAATATACAAAGGAAGTCTTCCAAGTTCTGTTAGTACTACTACAAATGTAAACAGGCCCTTGCCAGAAATTACCGATGCGAACTTTGCTGTGAATGACATAAGAGGTAACCCAACTAGTCGTCCATAATTGTTATTGTTCAATGTAAGGATCACGTGATATATCATCAAACTTTGACAGGTCTAATGTCAGCATAGCAGACGATAACCGTATGTATTTCTGATAAACTGGAGTTAGCTATGCGAGACATTTTATTAGTACTAAAATATTGCATTAGCAAACATGCACACTATTTATATATCGGTGTATCATGTTTTCCCACCAGATCCAGCATTGATGAAGGCTATGACGCCACAACAGTAAACTGGGCTCGTGTAATCCACAGTGGGCTCCTTCAGGTGTAATCCACAGTGGACTCCTTCGAGCTGCACTGAGAAATGGAACCACTGACCCTACACCTCTTGATGTAGTCCTGTCACTATAAGACTCGACAATGGGCAATTGACGGGTTTCTTCCAGAAAGGAAGAGATGAAACCACGGATACAATGATGTAGCTGCTGTAGCAAGACATAGTGTGGGGTACTCTACCGATGCGTCTCATTACAGTGCGCAAGGAAAAGCCAGGGTTGACTGCACAAAACAAATGTAAGTTACAAGTATTGTGATACTCTTTTTTAGTTTGTCCATACAATATGAATTTCAAATAACGCCGTTTGTCAAACTAAATAATATATACCGATTTTCCTCTAATAAACGACCGGGCGCTTATTCATTTCAAAATGGTCGCAGACCCGGCGCTTATTGGAGACTGGCGCTTATTGGAGACCCGGCCTTTGTTTTTTTTTCAAACACATTTTAGAAATTAAAGCTAAAACTACAAACTTACAGTTGATACAGACCCTAAAACTGAGTTTATAGCTATCAACTCCAGCCATCCAGCCAAACAGTTCTACGTTTTGAAACAGGAAGTGATTAAAAGGGACCCGTCATTTTTGATCAGTTTTTAAAAATTTATTCTGTGTTTTATTAAAATTATGCCAGAGTAATCAGTTTTTGGCTATTTTACCCGGCGTTTATTGGATGTCCGGTGCTTATTGAGAGGAAACACGGTATTCCTGGAGTAATCAATAATCGCTCACATGACGTCAAGTTAAAGTTCTTTATTGCTTTAAGTTTTTACAACTTATCAGCATAATACGATGTACAACAAAATAATAAATATTTATCCAATAACTTACCCATGATATCCATGTCATAAACCCATGGGATAAATTAGTGTATTAACCGGTTAGAAATGGTACGCAAGTTTAAAGGTACATTTATATGCAACTTTGCAAGGTCTCTATAGTCCGAACCAGATTGTTAACAACTACAAAAAATTACTCTCCTACCTTTAATTGCCGTTAGATTTCCTCCAAAGGTTGTCCAGACACAAATCGCAAAAAACCCACTACAAATATACCGATTCCGTGAGTGCGTGAAAATTCCGTGTGTTGATAGATTTGACATGGAGAAAGTGGTTTCAATATTTCCGGAAATGGATGAAACAGGTGTGTCGCGAGTTTCTGTGTTTACTGGCCTTGTAATTGTGGAAGTGGCAACACAGGATGGTTTTGGCATGTGTGACTTCAAGTGGTGCGACACAAGTATTCGTGACATTTGACAGTGCCATGCTGATGTTTCGTTTTTGGAAAGTGGAACATTCTCTGTTGTAGCTTCGAACTGAAGCTTCGTTCCTGTGTCCCGACATGTACATGATATGCCTAGTTTCAAAACCCGAGTCGTTTAAAGATTGGATCGCAGTGGCTATGTGTTGTGTACGTCATACTACAATGCCGTTGAATGCGCGTTACTGCTAATGGTTGGCATGAACTGACTGAATTTTGTTTTTGAAATCGCTTTTGTAAGAGACCAAATTCCATTGGAATTATACACTTTTTTTGGATCGACAAAATAGATTTTTAGCTGTGGGATTTTGAATTCACTATAAACATGTAACGTAAGTAATTTCAATAACTTTTAATCTTTAATAAAAATGTCTGAAACGACCTATTTTGTATGGTATAATTTATATGTGAAGATTTTTAGATGTTTACAAGTTTGATAGCAGACGATTACTGTTTGATGTCTAAAAATAGAATATCAAGGAAATTCCTCGGGGATTCCTTTGTTGACATAATTCATAAAGTAGTTCCGGCTATATAGCCAAAAATAGTGCTAAACTGAGATTCATGGTGCTATGAATGCCAGTTTTTATCATCACGTGATACGAATTTGACCAATCCAAGGGTTTATAATAAAGGGATTTTTAGAGATTGGAATTATACCCCGATGAACGTAAAAGAAATACAGACACTCTTTAAATGTGCTGATCGTGATGACGTCATATTACCGATGGAGGCGACTTAATACTAAAAATCGAATTAAAATATTATTTTTATTTAGTATTGTAAACTGATGACGAGTGTGTTCTGTATTGTGATTGGTTAATTACATTCTTTTTCCGGGATCAAATGAAAATAACACCTGGAAAGCTAATGGCGTCATTAGCAATTGGAACAGGTGAAGTTGACGATTCAAAGGTCTACAGTTAGATTGTAGCCAGGTATCGAGAAATATCAAATATACAATTAGTTCCGTAGAAAACGATCCAGTTACAATGGACATAACCATATGGAGTTTTTATTTTTGCGGGTGTTATAAAATATAAACTAGCACATCTGATGCTAGAGATATTACATTTTATATATTGCATTGTAAGCCATTTTGAATATTGCGCTTTAGCCAAATTAGCCCAAACAAAATACTGCTTGGATATAATTTTGATCAGGACTTTAGCTATGGCCCTCACAGAATGATTAATTCACTCAATAACACTCAACTTACTTTCTTCTCCCAGAATTACACCACGACTGGTATAACAAAGGCCTCAGTAGATTATAATTCCATCATATGTGGTTATGAGGGATAGAAAAAGTACACCCAAGATGGTGGAAATTTTGACCTGGGACGAGGCTTGCCGAGTCCCAAGGTCGAAATTTTCATCACCGAGATTGTACTTTTTCAATCTCACACGACCACATATGATGGAGTCTTTTTCTTTCATTCATTCGGTAAATAAAAGCTATTTTACATGAACAAACAAACATGCCTGAACAAGTAACATTTTTTTGGGACCATTTTATCATAAATACATTACACTATCATATTTGACGTATTTGTTCCATTTGTTAAATAAAATTTAACACTACGAATTAACGAGATAGCTTTTATAATGAAGGTTTTAATGGCAAAATATTAATTTAAAACTGTCTAATGACCTCACATTAATATGACGTCATATATTATCAACAACGTCATGTTAAACGCAAGCTGGTGATATCCCATGTAGGATTTATTGGATATTAAACGAGCTTCCATTTCATATCATGTTTATTTCACGAGGGACATAGACATGATACGAAATGATAGCGAGTTTAATATCCTATTTATTACCCATAATCGATCTTAATTTATATCACTCATCTCGTTTTGTTGACAGTCCTGTAAGGTTGTGCGCCAGTTGATGACGTTTTCGTGTGACGTCAAAAGTGTAACATCCCACTTGGCGTTCTAGTGGGACGTATCACTGTGATATGTACCAAGATATTTTTAACCATATGGGTAATAAAGACATTTCTTACATAGCTTTCTTTTATGGGATAGCTCGGTCCAATATATCGGAGAGTGAGAAAAATTCGCTATCCTGTCTGTGGGATGATGCATATAATAAAAGATCCCGTGGTTCTAATGGAAAAAAAAAATGTAGCCGATTTTCTCTTAAAGGGACATTCCTGAGTTTGCTGCAATTTTTAAGATGTCTTCAACTAACAGACTTTTTAACGATTTTAATTACATATCAAATATATTTTTTCTGCATAAAATATTAGTGTCTGTATATTAAACGTGTTTCTGATCGTTCTAATATTTGTACTAGGTAAAATTTCATTTTATTTCCTAAAAAAGATTTTTTCGTACATAAAAGATTTGAGCCAGTTTGAGCTTCTTACAAATATTAAGACACCAGAAAAACATTGGATATACAGACACTGATATTCTAAACAAGAAAATATATTTAATATGTAAGTTTAATCGTAGAAGTATTTTATTAGTCGGAAACATCTTACAATGCAGCAAACTCGGGAATGTCCCTTTAAGATAATTTGGCGTGTTTACGCGGTTTACCGCATTTTAAGGGCCTGCTAGGACCATTCCTGTGCAAATTCGAGATCTGAAAATGCCATTATAGGGGTATTAGCCTTAGGGGGGTTACGGTTTGGGATACTACCAACCGCCCTGGAATGGTGTTTATAAAACAATTAGAGTCTAACAGTCTGGGACTTTAACGCAATGACAACGCCATACAAATAATTGTCTGTGTATGACGTCATTAAAGAGTGCGTCTGAACTTAAAGTTTTATAAGCACGGGCCTTGATTAGGTTTCCGTCCATTATGTGCTCTAGTGGTGTCGTTAAACAAAACAAACTTTAATAACTATCTTCCAGGATTGTTGCCAACCTCGAGTGATATGAAGGAGATTATTTGACAAGTCATCATCTTTTCACTGATTCTTTTCATGACAGTAAAATCCCAACAACTATCGGCTTTCACCAAAAGGGAACTGGATTTCAGACTCTACTGAGGCGATCAACATAATCACCAATCACCAGCTCGAGTGCGAGGTGAAGGACACCTTATTTTGTTCAAGTTGTATTTCAAGTTGTATTTCAAGTTCTTTATTGCTTTAAGGTGTATTGTGTTTGATCTTGCGCATCTCAAGAAAGATCGTATAGATGCTGTGGTATATAAACAGTTGTTCATGGAAATTCAAGACAAGTACCGTGATTACATTCCTGTATATACAGACGGATCACGGGATGGGGATTCTGTGGCTTGTGCTACAGTTTTTCCATCAGACACAATACTTTCCATGAGATTGCCTGACTCGGCATCAATTTTTAGTGATGAAGTTTGGGCAGTCATTAAAGCCTTAGCTGAAATCAAGGATTCTAGTGCATCCAAATTTATTATTTTTACCGACTCACTTTCGTGTCTCCAAGCTTTACGCAATATGAAGCTGGAACATTCGTTAATTGGGATGGTGATACGAAAGTGTGTCTTTTTATCCATTGCCAATAAAGTTATTGTATTTTGTTGGGTGCCCAGCCATGTTGGCATCAGGGGTAATGAAATGACAGATTCAGCTGCCAAGTCTGCTTTGGATTTGCCTCATGCCAGGGTTGGTGTGCCTTATACTGATTTAAAAAATAATATCAACAAATTTATCTGTTCGACTTGGCAACATGATTGGGACGGTGCGGTTGCGAACAAGCTTCATTCTATCAAGCCAGTCTTGGGAGAGTGGCAGCCCTCCTATAGACAGTGCAGGAAGGATGAAATTGTTTTGCGTCGCGCTCGCATCGGTCATACTTACTTGATCCATTCATTTATCTTAAAGAAAGATCCTCCACCTCAGTGTGAGCACTGTCAGTGTCTTCTGACTGTGCGACACATTTTGGTGGAGTGTAAGCAGTTGTCAGCAACTCGAAAAGATTTATTTGGACAAAGAAATGTGATGGAATCATTTCGATTCCATCCAGAAATTATTTTACAATTTTTACGTGATACTGAATTTTATTCTAAATTTTTATTATATTTATCTGTGATATTTGTATTTTTGCACAGTCCTTTACACTGTGTTTTTATTTACCTGTTGAATTTTTATATTGATGTTGATCATCACTTTGTTTTTCCATTACGATAGATTGACACCCAATAGCCGATGTATTTTTCGTGCTGGGGTGTCGTTAAACATTCATTCATTCATTCATTTTTTATTTTATTGCTTTAAGTTATACGACTTGTGACGGTTTAAGGGTATGAGGGAGGTTGCAGGTACAAGGTAGCGTTTGGGGATTTCTCTCCATGTTATTCTACCAGCACAGTTTACAAATAAATTCGAGCGGATAATGTCTGCTTAATGGAAAACACATTAAGAATACAACGAACTATTTAGTATTAATTTACATACATTAAGAATACAACGAACTGTTTAGGATTAATTTACATTTATTCTGTTAAAGGGACATTCCCGAGTTTGCTGCATTGCAAGATGTTTCCGACTAATAAAATATTTCTACGATTAAACCTACATATTAAATATATTTTCTTATTTAGAATATCAGTGTCTGTATATTCAATGTGTTTCTGGTCGTCTTAATATTTGTAAGAAGCCCAAACTAGATTTTGTCATTATTTTATAGGAAATAAAATGAAATTTAACCTAGTACAAATATTAGAACATTCCGAAACACGTTTAGTATACAGCCACTAATATGTTATGCAGAAAAATATATTTGATATGTAATTACAATCGTTAAATAGTCGATAACTTCTTAAACATTGCAGCAAACTCAGGAATGTCCCTTTAATATTAATTATTAACCCTACAGTAGAATTATAAAATCGTCGACTAGTATAAAACAAAAATGCAGTCTACGGAAATAGAAAAATTAACTACTGCATAGTCCGTCCCATCATTCTATAAAAATGTTTTTTAAGTAAATAATTTGGTTTAAAGGGACACACCCTAGTTACGTTTATTTGTTAACCATTACGGCGTTGTTTTTCGCTATTAAACCCCATTTTTCACAAATAAAATTGCACTTTACTTACATTTTATTATTTAGAATACACATTTCCATTCACCTGAAGTGCTTTTTGGTAATCCTGATGTTTGTAAAACCACGAAATGCATTTTTTGCATTTTTTCACAAAACGTGTTGTGGATAAAAAAAACCGTTAAGCAAGCGAGGTCCAATCTATTTTTAATGTCACAGACGTTGGTATGTCACGTGACCGTTATCATTTTGGTTCGGTTTGTTTTCTCGTGCACGGTTCGCGCAATCAACATCCGATTTGTTGTTGTTCATTTGTGAGATTTTTCTTCACAGTTCGTGAAAATTTTCAGTAACAATAAAGTTCAGACAAGTAAGTGTCTCAATACAAAACGTTACAAACCCTTAAAACCAATAATTTTGCTAAGTCTTACGATATCTGGAGAGGGGATACAACCAGGACAGAACAGTTGGAACATGTCCAGGAGAGGTGAAACGAACGCACCCCAAGTCTGTGAAATTTGTCGTGACGTAGGCATTGTTGTGCTTCTACCGGTGACATCAGAATACTAACTTTCAAAATTATTTCAAGCAATTGGGACATGGGGATTCCCATGGTATTTATCGATATAAAACCTGCTTTTTCACTCCATTTGATAAAAACGTGATCTAAATGTGTTACAGGTTTGTAGATTAACCAAATTATAATTTATTTTCGCTGGATGGAACTAGGGTGTGCGGCTTTAACGTAAGAAGAAAAGTAAAAGTGTTTTGGAAATAATAATTAAAAAAACCTGACATGACAGGCGTACGCCCGTAGGGTCATGTTAGTTGAAGAGCAGCCATTTTGAATAATTAGCAAAAACACGGCCAAGCTGCTATTCTTGAGGTTATATAAAAATCGTTAGAATAGGTAGAAAGATCCATCACATCATATATTTAACCGGAAATGACGTATTAACAATCAAATAAAAGAGTATAAATAGGATAAAAATTATAAAAATGTCACTTATTATAAAATGTTTGCAGCGTTAGCATTCATTTGTATAGAAGCACTAGAAGCTACTATAGAAATTGGAGCGAGTGAAGCAATAGCAGCAATTGCAGAATCAGTGGCGCCAGCGATATCAGAAGCGTTTGGCGAAGGAATATTAGAAATAGAAGGATTACAAGAAGCCTCTAAAGCTATCGTAGAAGGAGTAGCCAACAGTGCTTTACATTATACCAAAAGTAAAGTGAAAGAGGCTATCACGAACTTAAAAGAAGGTCAAACTAAACGTAAAAGAGAAGAAGACGCAGCAGACATAGTTTCACAGCATAAAAGACAAAGAGTATTGATAGAAACTGGTACAACGTCTAAAACAAGTGAACAAAGTAATACCAATCGTATCAAAGGAGAAGCCACTTCAGAAGAGGCTGTTCCTGAATATGGTTCCCTAGAACATTTACAACACTTGTACGATAAAATATTACCGGGAGAAACTGGTAAACCTATAACACCACCTCATAAACCACTTTTCTTGACACCTCCATCTAATATATAAATGAGACGCACGAACCCATACATAACAAAGCTGTGGGGTATTGCGAAAACTAAGGCAATTAATAAGTTTAAGTCAATTGGTTATTCAGAAGAAGAAGCCCGTGACCAGTGGTATACTCTTCGGAAAAAAATTGGTAAGGCTTATATTCCAAATCGTGCCATATACGAAGAAATAGATAGTATAGGATCAGGCTTTTTCAGTAATGATAACGAACCTGATACTTACGAAAATCTAAACCCAGACGGACGTGATCCCGATTTCGAACAGGAAATGGCAACTAATGGAAACGGTAAGAGGCCAGGGCCTAAAATTGTGGATGACGGAGAACGACCGGGAACATCAGGTATTTCTACTGCAAAGGTAGGAAGACTAGCCCCTCAGTTGAATCCAACTATAACTGAAGATGTCATAAAAAGCCCTGTAAAGGGTATTTATACATCATCAGAAGAGGAAATGTTCAGTCAAAGTACTGTGGACATGGAAGGAATTGCCCCTACAGGAGGTAGTGAAGCGGTACAAGGAGCTCCCATGACTGCATCCACCGGGAATAATGTATTATACACTGGTTTCGGTGGAAACACAGTAGGACATGGGCCAGATGTTATAAAAATAACAAAAACATTTAAAAGGACGTTTGTATCCTCTATTGATTTCACCAAAGCGAGGATGGGAACTATGCGTATTCTTCATAATGAGAAAGATTTGGGATGGCCAGATGCAATAGACGACCCTGCCATCTGTGAATTTTCGATGAACCATGGAGGTCATGTTATACCATATTGGTATAAAGAGTGCTCCATGAAAACATGCGATTGGAATTTACCGGATGAGTTTATAGGGTATAAGATAAAGAAATTTGGATTTAATATTCCAAATATGGTTCTGCACGTGATGAACAATTCTAAAGGGAATGTAAACGAGGTCCCTGTTATGGCACCACCAAATGCCAGAATTTGGACTTTTCTAGACGTTAATAACGATTACGGAGTTCCGGAATCGGGCGATAAGAACATATCACATAACGATCACTTCAGAGACGAAGAATGCATGAGTGATACTAGTAAGAGGGAATTACCAGTACAGAGAACAAGGAGATTGTGGTTACCTAGTGACATAGGTATGCAAATACTCAATGAGAGTTGGAGAACTCACGAAGATACATTTGGAGGACTTTATATGGCAACAAGTCCGAACGATATATACGACATGAAACGTCACCCTGGATACAGGGAAACAGTAATATCTAGTGGGGGTTTCGCTTTGGAGTATGAAGTGAAAGGTGGCCCAGTTGTGTTATTTCCAAGTAATGTTAGCTTGGATTTAGGATACACACATGTCAGTGGACAATATAAAGCTGAGAATTACCAAGCAAAGAAGACAACTGCTGGGGCATTAGAAGTATGGCCCACACATGAAGTCTTTGAGACAAGATATTCTCAGCCATCAATGAAGGAGGTTCAAATGACCTACTTCAACAACAAATATACGCATGTAAATGCGTATGACACACAGTCAAGCAAAGTAGCAGCTGAGATAGGTGGATGCGCACAACAACTGTGTAAAAGTGCCTATGCTAAGGACGCAGTTAATGCTAGAAACATGAATAGTACTAACTGCAATGTAGATCAGGATGGGTATAATAGAAGGGCTCATAATGTGGAGAGACCGCCTATATTTCTTATAGGGGTGTATCCAGACGTTGAACCCACTACAGAAAGTGGAAAATTATTTTTTAATTATCATGCAAATTTTCAAATCACCTACTTCTCAGAAGTAGAGTTTTATGTCAAGACAGCTTTCTGTCAACCGTATATACCCATTGGAATAGGTGGGTGTCCTGGCTCAGACATGTCTGGACTATTTAAAAATCAAAAGAACGAAATAGTCGGACATAAAAGTGGTATTAAAGGTACCAACTTTGAACAAAAGAAAGATGAAAAGGATGAGGATTACCTAAAACGAATTCAACAATCGTGGGATGATAGACTTATACAACCAGTCATGGATAACTGGTTAAAAAGGCAAAACAGACGCCGTATATTACATCCTGTTAAAGGATGTTATGGAGATAGAACTTTACCAGCAGCAATGAAAAAGGATGATAATAATTATCCTCGATAATGTATATTTACTTTCAAGTGTAAATAAATGATTGCATTATATATATTGTTGTCAATTTTATAATACTAAACACAAAACATAACAAATATTAAAGTTATATATTTATTCTATTATAACAAATATGTAACACATACACACATTATATAACAGACATTTTCCCAGATAAGTCACCTCATCTCCCTACCCCAAAGTACATCTCCATTATCGCCTCCTCCTTCAAAGTCAGGAGAATGTGCTCCATCTGAATAATCATCTAAGTCATAGATTTGGTTCATAAGACGTTCGTTCTCTATGGCTTCCAAGACATTAGGAGGCTCCGTTAAAGCCTGAAAATAAGCCCTCTCATCTGCAGAGAACGGGTTATTGTCACTGGAATGATTAAAATCAGTCTCTGCACATGATAATTTTGGCTTAGTCTGATGACGTAGATGTCTTCTTTCTTCTAAGGCATCGTTGTCGTCACGGCTGGTACCCGGTTCTGGTGATATACAAGGTCTTTTGTGATCTCTTCCTTGTAATTTATATTCATCCACTTCGTATGGAGACTTTCTCTTTAAAGAAGAATTGTCTTTTTCAGGTGTACAAGGTCGAGTAATATTCTCTACCTTTATAACCTTAAATACATCGTAGTCCTCATCGACAGTTGGAGATACAGGAGGTGAACATATTACAACATGTTTAAAGCCCTTCTTATGTTTGGCAATCGGTTCCTCTTCCGGAAATGTCTCATTCCATGTAGGATCCTCTCGCTTACGTTTTAAAATGGGCGATAGTGACGATGGCATTAGTTCACTCCTATTTTTGTCTTCTGCAAGTTGGACTCTAACCCATGGAAGTTCGTCTTCTGATTTAACTATAGAAGGTGCATTGTCAAATACGTCTATAAATGATGAATGCACTCCCATTGTACTTGTATCTTCTTTGAGATTGTTCGTGATATCACCGAAATATTCACGGTCGTTATCCAAAGCGAGTTGGATTTCATCTTCAGATGGTAACATTCCACAAGTGAATAATTTTGGATGCATCAATCCATATACTGATTTCAGTACATTACTTTTCTGTAATCCTTGAACGAAGAACATCCGGGTCTTCATAATTGATATTTGAGCTCCGGTCAAGCCCGATCCCAAGCGAACATTTGAATTAAGTAAGCACAAGTCGGCTTTGCAGTAGACAGGAGTAGTCCCCTGACGTTCACACGACGCTTGTGATCCAGATAGAAGATCCTTATATTTGTCGATGTTAGTTTGGGTAATTGATATCTCTTCACCTAGTATAATTCGCTTTCCGCCTAGCATCTGCCAAGGGAAGTTATCCTTTGTTATCTTCCCTGCACATGGAACGTTCTCGAACATCGAGGAGGTCATCATTGTTTTTCCGGAATCGGCTTCCCCTTGAAAATAAATCCCAATCTTCTTTCGGCCTTTTCCGGATAATAATGAATGAAGAACTACGTATAACCATCGGGATGGTACGTTTTGTTCTCTACACCACGAATTAAATACTTTGAATGAGTCTTCAGGAGTCATGTATTTATCCATGCTGTCTGACAATAGTTTGATTTGTTCAATGGACGTTTTTTCTGACTGCTCGCTAAGATATTTTGACCTGGCAGCGTTGAATACTTTTTCGCCTGAGAAATTTGCAACGCAGTTACAGAGAGCCTTAAATTCTTTGCTGTCAGGCGAGAATTCAGCAATCATCGAATTGAGCCGTGTCACATTGGGATGAGCCTTAACTAAATTATAAAAGAAGTCATAAGTTTCCTTTCCTTTAGCCTGTAACATATACTTAGGCACAGATAGGTCTGCGTCGACGTCTATGGGTTTATCTAATGTTCCATCACTCCTTCTTGCGACTCGTAATCCACCAGGTGATCGCATGGATTTTGCTCTTGCTGCAGCAATGTTGGCATTATTCTTGTCCGCGTTTATCATATCGGCCACTGTGGTTCGTTTTTTCGGTTCCCGGATGTTGAATTTAGTATCCGGTATACTCTCTTCACTAGGTGACGCGGTGAACATGTCTTCTATATTTAGACCGGCGTCATTCCATGCCTTTTCATTATCACGAATCTGTTGCCATTTCTCTAGCAATTTGGGACAGTTAGTACCAAGAAAAGTTTTTTCCTCGTCCACCATTAAATACTCCATGTAGTGACTCAAAGAGAATTTCTGAGGTGCAGACAGCTTCTTGCACTTCATATATCCTTTGTCCAAGTTTACAAGTCGATATAGACGTCGATATTGTCTATCCTGTGACGGCTGTGTCAACTTGGTGCACCATATGATGTGATTAATTATCTCAGAAATAAATAACTTATCGTAAATTCCATAGTATGAAAAAAGGCGTTTTCCACGTGGGACGGACTATAGGTCTAAATTGTGTGTGGGCCACTTCGACCAGCTATATACCTCTTATAATTAGTACTTGTTATTATTAATTTTTCACCGCTATCGCCTGGACAGTGTTTCTTCTTTTGAAGTTTAAAAGTTATATGATATAAATAAATAAATTCTTGTTTCGGCTCTGCCGGTTGATCAGCTGTTCAGTTCTCACAGTCGGTGACGTCATCCTGATGACGACGTCATAATTTGTATCTGAACATATTTAGAGGTTCTTTTGCCTGTATATTACAACCTTGTAAGCTTTATAATAAAAACAGCAAAGCGCTCGCTTGATGCGCGGTTGGTCTGGGATCGATCACCGTCGGTGGGCCCATAGGGCTGTTTTTCGTTCTAACTGTTATATCAAAGGCTGTGGTATGCGCTCTCCTGTCTGTGGGATGGTGCATATAAAAGATCCCTTGCTACTAACGGAAAAATGTAGCTGGTTTTCTTTCTAAGACTATATGTCAAGATTACCAAATATTTGACATCTAATAACCGATGATTAATAAATCAGTGTGCTCTAGTGGTATCGTTAACCAAAACAAACTTTAAAAACTGAAAATTATGAAAAAAAATACATATTTACAATATTGGATAATGTTTGGGAGCGCTTTAACAATATCCAAAAATACATCCATGCGACTGTCGCGTGTCATCGCCTGTTTTGCCCCCCTGGGCCCCTCCCCCTGATTAGACTGTCGTGTTGGCTGGTGTGTGCAGGTCTGTTAAGTCTTTTCTTTTACTTTTGCATTTACCATAGTTTGACACCCAATAGCTGATGCATTTTTCGTGCTGGGGTGTCGTTAAACATTCATTCATTCATTCATTCACTGAAGTCTTCTTGTAGTAAAAAATTAGAGTCGGGAGGGTAGGTTTTTAAATTTATTTCTTCTTTAAAAAATTCGACTAAAAAATTTAAGTTTTTAATGAGACAAAATATATGTTTGTCTTTTCATTTGCAAATAATTAAATTTATCCTATAACTTACCCATAATATCCATGTCATGAACCCATTTCATATTTTAATTTATTACCCATATGCGCAGAGAGAAGTGGGGAAAGAAAAATCATCTTCCGTAAGTAAAGAAAAAAAAAGCCCCCATTTCTTCCCTTTGACGTCATAATCAGTGGTTCACTATATGCTTTGACGTCACAACTGAAACAACAAACAACCGGATTAAGGGTACGAGAAGTTTCCATAGTGGCAGTCATGTCAACAACTAACTTACGTCATCAGCGATACATACGTAACAGATATGACGCAACGCTCTTGTTCTTGACTTGCAATGTTGTTTTAAATAACAGTATCGTAATTGCCTCGTAGCTCGTCGACTATTCTTTAATTATTCTATAACTTTCCCATAATTTATTACACACCAGTGTAAGATACTACTCATGTCATAACAAGTGCTCAATATCTAACTGGTGTAATATTGGCACACGCAGGCTGGCGTGGTATTTTTTTTAAAATTTGAATGACGTCACTTTGCAGCTGTTATTTTTTGTTTCACTCGGCTGTCAACAAACAGTTAATGACATCCTCAGGTTGACGTCATACGTCATCCTGAAGTTGACGTCATAACAAATAAGTCTTTGTACTTGTCTATATTACTTTGTACTTGTCTATATTACTTTGTGTAATAGCCACTTCCTCTCCCAATACAAGCTTTTTTCCACCTAACATCTGCCATGGAAAATTATCTTTTGTGATTTTTCCAGCACAAGACAGACATTCAAACATACTGGAAGTGAGCATAGTCTTTCCAGAAACACTCACTCCCTGAAAATACACCCCTACCTTTTTCTTTCCTTTACCAGATAACAAAGCATACATTACAGTATACAACCACCTAGGAGGAATGGACTGTTCTTGGCACCAAGATTTAAACATCTTAAAAGAATCTTCCGGTGTCATGTATTTGTCTAAGGTAGAGTCCATGTTAGCTATCTGCTCTAATGCGCTCTTATCAGCCATTTCACTTAGATATTTAGTACGCGCTGCATTAAATATCTTATCCCCTGAGAAATTAGCAACACAATTGCACAAGGCTTTAAACTCCCTACTCTCTACCGGATATTCCCCTATCATAGCATTGAGCTTACTTACTTTTGGATGTTTTTAACCATCTCATAGAAAAAGTCAAAAGTTTCTTTTCCTTTCGATTGAAGCATGTATTGAGGCACATTTAAATCCTTTGTTTCCTCCACATCAATAGGTGCATCCAGTGTTCCGTCTTTCCTTCTGGCTACGCGTAGTCCGCCCGGACTTCTCATACTCCTTGCTCTTGGGCTGTCCTCATTGTTATTTTTGTTATTTATCATCTCGGCCACTGTATTTTTCCTCTGTGGTTCTACAGTGGTGAACTTTGTTGGTGGTATTTCCGGTTCCTTTTCTTTAACAAATAAGTCATCAAGTGACAGACCAGCATCCTCCCATGCTCTTTCATTTGCTCTTATTTCGTTCCACTTCTTTAACATTTCCGGATCATTTGTGCATAGAAATGTCTTCTCAGAATCCTCCATGAGGTATTCCATAAATGATGACACTGACCATTTTTGAGGACTGCTCAATTTTTCAACTTACATGTAACCTTCATCATTCTGTATCATTCTATGTAGACGCCTGTACTGCCTATCTTGGCTAGGCTGGGTAAGTTTGGTCTTCCAAATTACATGAAGATGGGACCCGTATGTTGGGATATTTCCCCGACATGCTGCATTCTTTATTGTGATCCGATACAAGTACCTTCCAATTTTTATTCTTGAGGAAGGACTTCAGTTCCAGTATTAAATTATACTGGTTCTTCTGTAACACTTCGTTTTGAGGGGTCGACCATTGGTCTATGAGAGTCTCGTGTAACTCTTCATAATCAACCCAGTATGTCTTGACGTAACCGCCATTGTTGGCATATACAAAGTCACCGTTCTTGTTCTTTGCAAAAGCCCTTGGCTGTAGGAACTGTGGGTGAACCATATCATATTCACCATGTCCTACAATAAGTGAGTAATATATATCTTCTTTCTAGCCTTCCGCCTTAAAGAATTCATCTATAGTTGTCATTTCGAAAAATGTAGTCCTGAAGTTTCCTCTGTGAGAAATTTTGATAGACTACCGATGATTTGAAATTTTTTCTTATATAGGAGCATTATGACGTCACTAAATTACCCATAATTCAATTATGACGTCACTGTGAATATAGAAGAAGTAATTAAGATTTGTGAATATAGAGAGGATAATTAATCTCAGTAATACCTTCGGTAATGTATTGTCGTGACGTCACCTCCGGTGGGTTTTTTATTTGATGTGATATATCTAAACTAGTCTAAAGTAATCTTAAATGAAAGAAAACCTCAAGAATAGCTACTAGGTGGTGTTTTTGCAAGAAATCCAAAATTGCTGACGTCACAATAGAACATACATGATCCTTCGGGCGTACGCCAATCATGTCCGAAGGATATACCCCTATCAAAAATATGGGGGGTCTCTCCACGTTGTGGGCACGCCTATTATATCCGTCTTGATCGACGTTACAGTTAGTACTATTGCTGTTTCTTGAGTTTACAGCGTTTTTGGCATAGGCACTTTTGCATAGCTGCTGCGCATTGCCGCCTATTTCCGCAGCCACTTTTGAAGACTGGGTATCACTCGCATTTACGTGAGTGTATTTATTGTTGAAGTATGTCATTTGTACTTCTTTCATTGACGGTTGTGAATATCACTGCTCAAATACTTCGTGTGTAGGCCATACCTCGAGTGTTCCCTGTTCAGACTTGTCGGCTTGATAATTTTTTTTATTGTAAGGTCCGCTTACGTGTGTGTATCCCAAGTCTAGTGTTGTGTTGCTAGGGAATAACACTACTGGTCCCCCTTTCACCTTGTATTCAAGTGCAAATCCTCCACTGGATATCACAGTTTCCCTATACCTAGGGTGCCATTTCATGTCGTATATATCATTCGGGGTGGTCGCCTTATATACTCCACTATTTGGTGCAGAAGTCCAAGAGTCATTCAAAATCTGCATTCCCACATCGCTTGGCAACCATAATCGTCTGTTTGGCTGAGGTGGGATTAGTCTTTTATTTGTATCGTCCATGCACTCTTCGTCACGGAACTTGTTGTTATGGTGTATCTTGTGCGCTGTGCTTTCGGGTACTCCATAATCTAAGAATGTCCATATCCTGGCGTTTGGTGGTGCCATTACAGGGACTTCATTGTTGTCACTTTTACTATTGTTCATTACATGGAGAACCATGTTGGGTATGTTAAACCCGAATTTTTTTATGCGATACCCTACAAATTCATCTGGTAAGTTCCAGTCACATGGTTTCATTGAGCACTCCTTGTACCAATACGGTATCATGTGACCCCCGTGATTCATTTGGAACTGGCATACTGAGGGGTCGTCGAATCCATCCGGCCAGCCTGAGTGTTCATCATTATTGATGATTTGCATTTGTCCATGCCTGGATTTGGTAAAGTCTATACTGGATGTAAATGTACGTTTAAACGTTTTTGTTACTTTGATGATGTGTGGATTTTGAGTTTTGGTTGTCTGCCCGAATCCACTGAACAATACATTGTTTCCAGTTGAAGCTGCCATTGGTGAGCCTTGAATGGCCTCGCTTCCGCCACTTGGTGTTATATCTTCAGCTGCCACAGTTGATTGGCTCATTATATTTTCTTCGTCGGATGGATGGACACCGTCTATTGGGTCGTTTATAACATCCATGTCTATTGTATCACTCATTTGGCTTGACATCTTGCCTTGTTTAGCAGTGGATGTACCTGGTTGTTCACCATCATTGACGATGTGTGGCCTCTTTCCGTTTCCTTTCCCATCATATCCGGATCTCTACTATCGGGATTCAAGTCTTCGTAGTTTTCCGGCTCGTGGTCGTCTCCTAGGAAATCGGATTCGATGCTATCTATTTGCTGGTATAATTTTCTGTTCGGTATATATGCTTTACCGATGTCTTTTCTCAGTTTAGCCAAATTTTTCTCCGCTTCTTCTCTCGAAAATCCAATGGACTGATATTTTGCAATGGCCTTGCTTTTAGCAATTCCCCAGAGTTTTGTTACTTGGGGGTTATTTCTTCTCATTCCTTCGATGGATTAGGCGTTGTATTATCACGCACACCACTTAGTCGCTGCCTTTTATGTGGAGCGATAATGTCTGTTTCGTCTTCTTCTTCTTCCTCCTTTTTTCTTTTTAAAGGAGTCTGTTTAATTGTTCTTAGCTCTTTTAGCGCCTCTTGCACTTTGCCCTTGGTATAACTTAATGCTGATTTCGCTACCGTTTCAGTTACTAGTTTTGATACTTGAGTAACTTCTTCGATAACTTCACTACCTTCGCCCAGGATTTCAATTACAGCTGGTGCAGTTGATTCTACGATGGCTGCTATTGCTTCTCCTGCTGCGACTTCTATTATACCTTCAAGAGCTTCTACCGCTAAGAATGCCAACGCTGCGAACATTGTTGACTGAATGATTAAAATGATACATGTATCCCCTTTTATACTATTGTATGACTTGGCACGTGGTTGATTACTGTTATGATTGTTAATCATTTCAGCCACGGTTGACTTCCTTTTTGGTTCACCAACAGTAAATTTACTGGGTGGAATCTCATCTTCTTTTTCATTCACAAAGAAGTCATCGATGTTAAGACCAGCGTCCTCCCACGCTTTCTCGTTATCCCTTATCTCATTCCACTTTATAAGCATCTCATGACAATTGGTTCCGAGGAATGTCTTGTCTGAGTCTTCCATTAAATATTGGATAAATGAAGACAACGCCCATTTCTGTGGGGTAGACATTCTTTTCATCTTCATATATCCTCCATCAAGATTGACTAGTCTATAGAGCCTCCTGTATTGGCGATCCTGACTAGGTTGTGTCAGTTTCGTCTTCCAAATCATGTGTAAGTGGGACCCATACGTGGGTATGTTCCCAGACATACTGCAGTCTTTATCATGATATGCAGCAAGGATCTTCCAGTTTTTATTTTTCATAAAGCTCTTTAACTCCAGTATGAGATTATACTGTGTTTTCTGAAGATTCTCCAACTGTGGAGTAAACCATTGGTCGATGACTGTCTGATGTATCTCTTCAGCATCAACTAAATACGTCTTGATGTACCCTCCATTACTTGCATAGACATAGTCTCCATGCTTGTTTTTGGCGAAGGCACGAGGCTGGAGAAATTGTGGATGCACCATGTCATAGTCTCCGTGACCTATGACAATTAAATAATAAAGGTCTTCACCTTCACCTTCAACGTTAAAGTATTGATCAATTGTAGACATGTTGAATTTGTTTTTAATTTTTCAAAAAAAATTCTAATGACCTTCTATCATCGAGAAATTTTCATAGAATGACGGTTGCTACAGCTGATCCTTTATATAGAGGACTATGACGTCATTTGTATCCACAACAGAGACCATGGTTACGTTGCTATGTACACAAACCCATGACTACGTCGTTGTGAATATAGAAATGCTAATTAAAATTTGTGAATATAGAAAGCTCATTATGACATCATCGGATATTTCCGTAATACTTCGTATTTTCCGCTAAATAAATAGTCGCTAATACCTCCGGTGGGTTAAAATGGTCGCTAGTACCTCCGGTGGGGATGACGTCATGAGTTTGGATTAATTGATTTGATAGATCTAAAATAGTCTAAAGAAATCTAAATGAAAGAAATCCTCAAGTATAGCTATAAGGCCGTGTTTTTGCAACTATGTATTAACTGCGGCGGAGCCGCCCACGGGGCGAGTGGCACGTGACGTAGAACTTACATGATCCTTCGGGCGTACGCCTATCATGCCCGAAGGGTTCTACGTCACGTGCCACTAGATCCTAAACTAGTCTAAAGTAATCTTAAGTAAAAGAAAACCTCAAGAATAGCTACTAGGTGGTGTTTTTGCAAGAAAACCAAAATTGCTGACGTCACAATAGAACCCTTCGGACATGATAGGCGTACGCCCGAAGGATCATGTAGTTACATGTCAGCCATTTTGAATAATTAGCAAAAACACGGCCATGCTGCTATTCTTGAGGATTAATAAAAATCGTTAGACTAGTTAGGAAAATCCATCACAATCTGATAAATCAAACCGGAAATGACGTATTAACAATCAAATAAAATAGTATAAATAGAGGTGATCATGACTAAATATCATTATATATACAATGTTTGCAGGATTAGCATTCATTGCAGTAGAAGCTCTTGAAGCAATAATTGAAATAGGATCAGCAGAAGCAATAGCCGCAATAGCAGAAACTGCCGGACCAGCAGTAGTAGAAATATTAGATGAAGACACTTTCGCAATAGAAGGTATAGCAGAAGAGTCCAAACTAATAACAGAATCTGTAGCGAACGTGGCATTAAGTTATACAAAATCAAAAGTAAAAGAAGCAATAAATGAAATAAAAGATCTTAAGGAACAAAAAAGAAAGAGAGAAGAAGACGAAGAAGCTTCAGATATCATATCACAGCATAAAAGACAAAGATTAGTAGGAGAGAGTAGTAATAATACAGATACAACAAACGTGTCCAAACCATCAAAGGTACGTCCACCTGACTATATCTTTGAAGGTCAAACAATACCAAGTACTTCGAGTGTAACAGAAGAACCAAGCAAAGAACGTCCGCCAGACTACATCTTTGCAGGACAAGCTACACCAAGTACATCATCAACATTCCGCACAACTACAAAGCCATCTCAACAACGTCCACCGGATTATATATTTGACTATAATAATTAAGCCAATGAGACGCTCTAATCCACATATAACCAAATTGTGGGGAATTGCGAAATCGAAGGCAATACAAAAGTATAAGGCAATTGGATATTCTGACGAAGAAGCTGCCAAACAGTGGTATTCGTTAAGAAAGAAAATTGGAAAAGCATTTATACCAAATAAACAAATCTATCAGGAAATAGATAGTATCGGATTGGACTATTTCGGAAGCGAAACAGAACCTGAACCGTACGAAGACTTAAATCCTGACGGTCGAGACCCAGATAGCGATAACATGGCCAAAAACGGTAACGGAAAGAGGCGAATGAATATCGTACAAGATGGGGAAAGACCAGGTACGTCGACGGCAAAAGTTGGAAGAATGTCACCCCAATTACAAGACACAATTGATGTAGATGTAATTAACGATCCTCTTTCCGGAGTATACACATCTGAAGAAGATCACATGATTAGTCAATCTACCATTGACGGTGAAGGAATAGCACCAAGTGGTGGAAGTGAAGCGGTTCAAGGAGCGCCCATGTCAGCTTCTACTGGAAACAATGTATTATATACTGGTTTCGGAAAGAGCACAAAGTGTCATGGACCAGACATTATAAAAATTAAGAAGACCTTCAAGAGAACGTTTACTTCTAGTATAGATTTCACGAAATCGAGAATGGGATATATGAGAATACTACACAACGAGAAAGACTTAGGATGGCCGGATGCAATAGATGATCCGTCCATTTGTGAATTCACAATGAATCACGGAGGGCATATTATACCATATTGGTATAAAGAATGCTCCATGAAATCGTCTGACTGGAATTTACCAGACGATTTTATAGGATACAAAGTCAAGAAATTTGGGTTCAATATACCCAATATGGTCTTACATGTAATGAATAACTCCAAGTCTAATACTAATGAAGTACCAGTAATGGCGCCGCCAAATGCTAGAATATGGACATTTGTAGACGTCAATAACGATTATGGTATGCCAGAGAGTACAGCACATGTATTGAATCATAATGATAAATTCAGAGATGAAGAATGCATGATAGACACTAATGAAAGATTAATACCCATACAGCCCAATAGGCATTTATGGTTGCCTAGCGACATGGGCATGCAGATACTGAATGGAAATTGGAAGACACAACCAGACACAGGAATGTATACTGCAATCAGCCCTAATGATATTTATGATATGAAAAGACATCCGGGTTACAGAGAAACCATTATTTCGAGTGGAGGGTTCGCACTTGAATATAAAGTGAAAGGAGGGCCAATCGTGTTATTTCCTAGCAACACAACAGTTGATCTAGGTTACACACATGTAAGCGGCCAATATAATCGGAAGAACTACCAGGCAGACAAATCGAAACAATCAACTTTAGAAGTATGGCCAATGCACGAAGTATTCGAACAACGATACAGCGATGCGTCGATGAAGGAAGTACAGATGACATATTTTAATAATAAATATACACACGTACAGGCAGCAGATACGCAATCTAAAAAGGTTGCAGCAGAAATAGGTGGTAATGCACAGCAATTGTGTACAAGTGCATATGCGAAAGGTGATGTCCACGCCCGTAATATGAACAGTACAAACTGTAATGTTGATCAAGACGGGTGTCATAGACGCGCCCATAATGTAGAGAGACCCCCTATATTTCTAATTGGAGTATACCCAGACACTGAGCCAACTACAGAGGGTGGTAAATTATTCTTTAATTACCATGCGAATTTTCAAATTACGTATTTTTCAGAAGTGGAATTTTACGTAAGAACAGCTTTCTGTCCACCGTATATTCCAATAGGAATTAGGGGATGCCCAGGTTCAGACATGACTGGTTTATTCAAGAATCAAGAAAACCAGATCACAGGACATAAGAGTGGCATAAAGAATGGAGGAAATATGCAAAGGAAAGATGAAAAAGATGAAGACTACACGAAAAGAATACAGAAACAGTGGAAAGATAGACTTATTATACCAGTAATGGATGGCTGGATGAAGCGTCAAAATAGACGCCGAATGATGTATCCTCTGAAGGGTTGCTATGGTGATAGAACTCTACCAGAGGAAATGGTAGCTAATGATTGGAATTATCCACGTTAGCAATCCATACAATGTATTATTCATATGTCAAGTATGAATAAATAGTTGCATATTATTATATTGTTATTAATTAATTACTATAAATGATTGAACAAAACAGTTTAAATATACATATATATATTTATTACGAACTTACATTCATAATAATACAATACACACATATAATATATACACAATATATGTCCATTGATGTCATCGCATTTCCCTTCCCCAAAGCACCTCTCTGTTATCTCCTCCTGCCTCGAAGTCTGGGCTATGGCTGCCCTCACGATGTTCTTCTCTGATTATCCCATATGCTTCATCCATCTCCCTCTCCATTTCGATAGCTTGCATCAATGCAGGTGGTTTATACAATGCCTGGAAGTACGCTATTTCATCATCGCTAAATGGTCCATTGCGTACGTCCAATCTAGCTGCAGAAACGACAGGCGCTTTCGTATGGCGTCTCCTTTTTCTATCTTGTGTCACTTCCTCATTGTCATTACTACATCTGGGTTGTGAGTCACATGACGATTCATCAATGACGTCAGGAGACTTCCTCTTTAATAAATTATTGTTAGTATCTGATGAATCCGGATGTACGTCATGATTATATGGAGTAGGAGACCGAGTAATTGGTTCAGTCTTAATAACTTTAAATCGATCGTACTGTTCTTCTAAGTCTTGGAAGAATTCATCATTAGATTTCCTTTTCCTGGTGGGTGGTGACTCTGGTGGCGAACGGATAACCACGTGCTTAAAGCCCTTTTTGCTTTTCGCTATTTCCTCATTCTTCGCGTCTTCCGTAATATCATCAACTATCCATTGTAGTTCTCTCTCAGACTCTGTGAGAATTGGCTCGTTGTCAAATACATCGACAAAAGATGAATGGACGCCCGCAGACGTGTCGTCGTCGGCCAATGAATTGACCACATCTGCGAAGTATTCTCTATCATTATCGAGAGCTATTGTGATCTCATCATCTGTTGGTCTATTTCCTAATAAGAATAATTTTGGATGTAATAGCCCGTATGCGGAAGTGAGGACATCGCTTTTCTTCAGATTCTGAATGAAGTACATCCTGGTCTTCATTATTGAGATCTGAGCACCAGTGAGTCCGCTTCCCATCCTGACGTTTGAATTTAGTAGACACATGTCTGCTTTGCAATACACAGGAGTTGTTCCTTTTCTTTCACACGATGCCTGAGAGCCTGACAAAAGGTCCTTGTATTTGTCAATATTTGCTTGTGTTATGGCGACATCTTCCCCTAGTATAACTTTTTTGCCTCCCAGCATCTGCCAAGGGAAGTTATCCTTGGTAATCTTCCCGGCACATGGTAACACTTCGAACATTGATGATGTCAGCATCGTCTTGCCTGAATCAGCTTGACCCTGAAAGTAGATCCTTACTTTTTTCTTGCCTTTTCCTGCCATAAGTGAGTGTATCAATACGTATAACCATCTTGGCGACAAGCTCTGTTCTTTACACCAGGTATTGAACATCTTGAATGAATCGACGGGTGTCATATATTTATCAATCGATCCAGAAACAGTTTCCAATTGGTCGATAGCTGATTTATCTGCAAGCTCACTCAAATACTTTGTCCTGGCAGCATTAAATATTTTGTCGCCAGAAAAGTTCGCAACACAGTTGCACAGCGCCTTGAACTCCTTGCTTTCGGGTGGAAACTCACCAATCATTGAATTCAACTTAGTAACCTTGGGATGACTTTTCACCAATGAATAAAAGAAGTCAAATGTTTCTTTACCCTTACTTAGTAACATGTACGATGGAACTGATATTTCTTCATCCACGTCTATCGGTTTTTCCAGAGTTCCATCTTCACGCCTGGGCACCCGAAGTCCTCCCGGTGACTTCATCGATCTTGTACGAGCATCCACGACGTTTTGATTATTTCTATCCTTTTGAATCATATCCGCTACTGTCGTGCGTACTTTTGGTTCTCCAACTGTGAATTTCATAGGAGGTATTTCTTTATCATCCTCTTTGTCAAAGAGGTCGTCCATATTAAGTCCGGCATCCTACCATGCTTGTTCGTTTGCACGGATTTCATTCCATTTCTTCAACATCTTCGGGCAGTTAGTCCCCAGGAAAGTCTTATTACTATCCTCCATTAAATACGTCATGAATGAAGAAACGGCCCATTTTTGTGGACTGGACATTTTCTTGGTCTTGATGTATCCACCATCCAACGTAATCAGTCTATGCAGCCGCCTATACTGACGATCTTGAGATGGTTGGGTTAGCTTCGTGCACCATATCAAATGTAAATGAGAGCCGTACGTGGGTATATTTCCGGACATTTGACAGTCTTTATTGTGATATAAAATAAGAACTTTCCAATTCTTATTTTTCAGGAAACTCTTCAATTCCAGAATGAGGTTGTAATGTCCTTTTTGAAGGTTCTCTGTCTGTGGTGTGGACCACTGGTCAATAACGGTTTCCGTGATTTCTTCACTGTCCACAACATACGTCTTGTAATATCCTCCATTATTTGCAAATACATAGTCGCCATGCTTATTCTTAGCATATGCACGAGGTTGTAAATATTGAGGATGGACCATGTCGTATTCGCCACGGCCTATTACTACAGAGTAGTAAATGTCTTCAATACTTCCATCAGGACTGAAGAACTCTTCTATTGTCGTAGTCATTTTAAAAAATTCCGCAGAAGTTATCTGTTCGAGATATTTTCATGAAGTGAAGGTTGCTAGCGCTGATCCTTTATATAGAGCATTGTGACGTCATGTGTATCCACAACAGAGACCATGGTCACGGTTACTATCAACATATACTATGACTACCACTTTGTGAATATAGAAAAGCTAATTAAAATTTGTGAATATAGAGAGGTTATTATGACGTCATTTCCGTTATACTTCGTATTTTCCGATATATATACGGTCGGCTCCGCCGGGGGATTGTGATGACGTCATAAGTTGAATTTGATGATGTGATAGATCGCAACTAGTCTAAAGTAATCTTAATGAAAGTAACCGTGACCATGGTTTTTGCAACTATGTATTAACTGCGGCGGAGCCGCCCACGGGGCGAGTGGCACGTGACGTAGAACTTACATGATCCTTCGGGCGTACGCCTATCATGCCCGAAGGGTTCTACGTCACGTGCCACTAGATCCTAAACTAGTCTAAAGTAATCTTAACCTTTAGACTACTGGATTAATTTTTAACAAAAACCACGTTGAGTGGGTACAAGTTTATAATTTTTACTCACATATATTCACTTAAATGTTTCATAAATACATGAAATAAAGTTCATATATGAATCGGTAAGTATTATTTTCGTGTCTTTTTTTGTAATTTTTATTATTTTAGATCGGCTAATGGTGATTAAAATTAGGCAAAAAATCGAAAAAGTTGCGTTTACTTACGGACATTTGTGGCCAGCTGTCCAGTATTTATGTCCATTATTCCCGATAACAGTGGTTTTCTGACCAGAATTTTTTTTAAAACCCGAACTACGATTCATATTGCAATATTTGGTAATTTTCGTTGTTGGTAAAACGATCAAATTTATTATCAAATTAGCTGTTACAATCAGCTATCGATCCCTGAAAATTACCGCGACGTGCCGCCATTGTTGTCAAGCGAAAATACTTGCCGAAAACCACTTTTTGAACTCAAAATTTCAAGGTATTTTCAATTGAAAAAATCAAAACAAAAACCACCATTTTGAAAAAAAATCTTTTTTCTTTAATTATATTTCCGTTTCCGGTGAGTGTCGTGTGCAAAACGGCGGGAAATATGAATTGGGGAATGCACTGTATACAGTGTACAGTATATCGACTGACGTGACGTCGGGCGAGATATCTCGCCTGCAGTAGTCAGAAGGTTAAGTGAAAGAAAACCTCAAGAATAGCTACTAGGTGGTGTTTTTGCAAGAAATCTAAAATTGCTGACGTCACAATAGAACCCTTCGGACATGATAGGCGTACGCCCGAAGGATCATGCATGTTCTATGTCAGCCATGTTGGATTAGTTGCAAAAACACGGGCTAGCTGCTATTCTTGAGGATTATTTAAAAAAAAAATGTTAGACTAGTTTAGGATCTATCACATTCTAACAAAATCAAACCGGATATGACGTATGAACAATAGATTAACAATAGTATAAAAGGGGATACATGTATCATTTTAATCATTCAGTCAACAATGTTCGCAGCGTTGACATTCTTAGCGGTAGAAGCTCTTGAAGGTATAATAGAAGTCGCGGCGGGAGAAGCAATAGCAGCCATCGTCCTAACTAGTCTAACGTTTTTCATTGGAATACTGACGTCATTCAAATTCAAAATTAGCTATATTATTACAATGCTTCGCCACATTAAAATAAAAACTGGTCTGTTAACGTTGACCCCTGTCAAATTTCTATAACAAGCAGACAACGCTGTTTATAGGTCGGTATTTTTTTTTAATTGTTCATAATTCTGGACAAAATATTAATTTGAACTTTTAAAAGATGAAAGAAATAAAAAGTACCTTTTGTCAAATATATCATATCAAAAAATTACCATTGGATATGTTTTATTTATTGTGTACGAAGCCAAAACAAGGATCCGAAAAGTGACTATCGTCGACCTTAGTATCTGAACAAGTTTTTGTAATATTATTTTGAAAGCACTTCCCATAGTAAATAAATATATTATGATATTACAGGTTATTGGTCCTGTACACAACGACTGGTATATAAAAGGCTGTATTATGTGTATCCTGCCTATGGGATGGTGTATATAAAAGATCCCTTGCTACTAATGGAAAAATGTAGCGAATTTCCTCTCTAAGACTTGATGTCAAAATTACCAAAATGTTTGACAGTAGTAAGGGCCCTTGTATCATCAAACGATCTACTTTCTGTGACCTTGACCTACTTTTCCTTGACCTATTTTTCCGTGGCTGACCTTGCTGCGTAGTGTTCCTACGCATTATGGATTGGGGTGCGCTAAATTAAAAAACAAATGCCCCAAAAGAACCCCAATAACAAAAACCAAAACCACACTATAAATACCAAGAAAATGCAATATTTAAGAAAAATCATCATCCATGACAAGAAGTCAGAGCGGACACATACCTTACCTACCCAAGTTTGAATCTTTTCTGAAGCAAAACAGGTGTTTTTCTAAAAAAACTAAAAATGATGTAAATTTAATATTGTTTATAAACGTTTGTATGACGCTGACAGGAATTCCAAAGTAAATAACGACCAACATGGTATGCTCTATCTTGTCTGTGAGATGGTGCATATAAAATATCCCTTGCTACTAAAGGAAAAATGTAGCGGGTTTGACATCCAAAAGTCAATGATTAATAAAACGATAACTTTATCAACGAACAGGTACAGGTATTTATTGATTTATTGCAGGTAAATTGAAAAATATTTATATTTTTGAAAGCAAAGTACAGGTAATAGTTACACACCGGTGTAAGATGAATTGCACACCCATGTAAGAAATGACACGTAGATCAATTTTATCCCCAAGGCTTGGGTAATAACGTTTGAATGATGCCCCCGGACACCCCCACCCCTTCGGCGCTCGTTCAGTTGGGGTCCCACCAATAATGTTCACCATGCTACGGGCTTGTCTGGGTAACTATAACGTTCAGTCCGAGTTCAGTCTATTTGTTTAATGTCTGTTCGGTAAACTATATTCTAATTCAACCAACATATAACGAGAAATGATTGGATAATCAAAAGCATTACATGTCGAGCCATTTGGGAAATCTCCTACAAAAGCTCATCAATTTTAAAGGGACATTCCCGAGCTTGCTGCATTGTAAGATGTTTCCGACTAATAAAATATTTCTACGATTAAACTTACATATTAAATATATTTTCTTGTTTAGAATATCAGTGTCTGATTTTCTTCAAACACATTCAGGTGCATTAGTAACAGGGGCAGCGCAGACGGTAGGGCAGAACAGAACAGAACAGAACAGAACAGAACAGAACTTTATTCACTCAGAACACCAAACGGTGTTACATTGAGGTGTTTACAAACATACAATACGATGGCGGCTGCTGATTAAAATAAAACATTAAATAGTCTGCAATGAGCATTGATTACTGTTACTATAGTGTGTACATATATAGATATATAAATAGCATATGCACATTCATTAACCTCTGGCTGAAATACAAATATTTAAAGGGACATTCCTGAGTTTGCTGCATTGTAAGATGTTTCTGACTAATAAAATATTTCTACGATTAAACTTACAAATTAAATATAGTTTGTTGTTTAGAATATCAGTGTCTGTATATTCAATGTGTTTCTGATCGTCTTAATATTTGTAAGAAGCCCAAACTGGATTTTGTCTTCAAATAATTTCGTACGTACGAAAAAACTATATTTTAGTACAAATATTAGAACGATCAGAAACACGTTTAATATACAGCCACTAATATTGTATGCCGAAAAATATATTTGATATGTAATTACAATAGTTAAAAAGTCTCTGTTAGTCGATAACATCTTAAAAATTGCAACAAACTCAGCAATATCCCTTTAACATATTCATACGCTGCTTCTCGCTGTTTCATTGGACGTATTTTCAAAATATCACCGTTGAATCTTTTCTGAAGCAAAACACGTGTTTCTAAAAAAATTATGATGTAAATGTTGTTTATAAACGTTTGTGTGTCGTCACGCGTGTTGCACTAACAGGTATTCCAAAGTAAACTATTGACTAAATAACGGCAAACATGCTGAATTATGAATCTCGCAATGGACTATCGTAGTTATCGAGCACTTTAAAAAAAAAAAAAGAATTTATTAAAGTTGAATGGGGATTACCATGTTACATGCGACCATTTGTGAACGTTAATTAGAAGGTAAACATAATCTGACATCAGATTGGAGGTAGTTTATCGTGCATTTAACACCGCTAAATGACATTTCTAACGCGTTTGCGTGAGGTTTTAAATGTAACATTTAGCGGTGTCAAATGCACGATAAACTACCTCCAATCTGACGTCAGATGATGTTTATCTCCATTCTACCATGGCTAACAACGTATTCAATGTTGGAACTATTTTTAATCCGTGGAACAAGAAGTAGTGAATTGGCTAGACACGGCCATCTTTGTTGGGTTTGGGTCAGCCTTTAAACGCTAACGCGCCGTTGACAATTAAATAAAAACATACGACTGTAGAACTTCGGACACATCTAATCAATGGTTATAAGGGAAAATTCATGAACCAGAGTTACAAAGTATTATCTGTCACGGTTAGCTGATGTTTATCTCTACAATTCGATCGTCTGCTACTGTTATGTACACGCTACATTTTGATGACAGTCACTTTTAGCACCCTTGTTTTGGCTTCGTACACAATAAATAAAACATCCAACGTTAATTTTTTAATATGATATATTAGTGACAAAAGTTATTTTTTAGTTCTTTCATCTTTTAAAACGTAAACTTAATATTTTGTCCAGAATTATGAAAAAAAAAAAAAAAATACAAACCTGTAAACAACGTTGTCTGCTTGTTATAGAAATATGACAAGGGTCAAAGTTAGTAGACCAGATTTTATTTTAATGTGGCGAAACATTGTAATAATATAGCTAATTTTGAATTTGAATGACGTCACTTTGCATCTCCTTACAATAACTATAAATTGGGTACACGACGTTTCCGTTTTAAGAATGCTGGAAAAAATTCCAATGCAAAATTGCAGACCTTACCTTTTAAGGTGCGCGGGTGCGATCGCGCTCGTACAGCGCAGGTAATTTCGATCTGGCGAGTGTGAAAAATAACGCACGTTACACTTAACAAACAGCGCACGTAAAATAATTGTGTATATTGATTGCCACTATTTACCTTACGTAGCTGACAGAAAGATCCGTTTAATAATACCAGAACAAGAAGAAAAAAAATGTTACGAGAACGGTAGCTTCCATGCAAGATTTTAATATATGACTGGTACTTATCTTTGCTATATAAATCGAAAAACACAGGTTTAATAGACAACTTCGAAAACGTACCAATCCGATCAAAACTTCTTTGCCTATTTAATTTATTATTAATTAGAAACAGTTCACTTTTGTAAGGTAATAGATCAGAACGTCTGATAAGGATAACTCATTTATACTGTCCATATAGTTATGACAAAAAGAGAAAAGGGACTGAATTTAATAGTGGCTTCTGTAGCCCACACAAATGAACTCGTTACGGAAATCAGCGAAGCCGGTAAAATTGTCTGATTAGTTCATAACTGTTAGTCTACAAAGATTACGCGAGGTCCCGAAAATGGTAATCGTGTAATTTTATACTTTCTTTAAAAAAAAATTAAAAAAATGTTTTTTTTTGCTTTTTAGACGGAATAATAAAAAAAAAGGAAAAGAAATGATAATAGGTATGCAGGAATAAGCTTAGGTATTTGTTTTACGTCTATTATTATTTTTCTTTTTTATCTTTAACAACAAATCTAATAAAACTTCATTTAAAGGGACATTCCTGAGTTTGCTGCAATTTTTATGATGTTATCGACTAACAGAGACTTTTTAACGATTGTAATTACATATCAAATATATTTTTCTGCATAACATATTAGTGGCAGTATATTAAACGTGTTTCTGATCGTTTTAATATTTGTACTAGGTTAAATTTCATTTTATTTCCTAAAATATAATTATTTGAAGACAAAATCCAGTTTGGGCTTCTTAGAAATATTAATGAATGAATGAATGAATGTTTAACGACACCCCAGCACGAAAAATACATCGGCTATTGGGTGTCAAACTATGGTAATGAAAACAAATAAAGTGATGATCAACATCAATATAAGAATTCAAGATTTAAATAAAAACAGTGTAAAGAACTGTGCAAAAATACAAATATCACAGATAGATACTGACTTTTACTCTAAATTTCAATTTTGTGCTGTATTGGCCATTCTCAAAGAGAATGTTACACCCCTGCACCACGGTGAGATTACAGCACGCGCAGGGGTCTTAGAAATATCAAGACGATCACAAACACACTGAATATACAGACACTGATATTCTAAACAACAAACTATATTTAATTTGTAAGTTTAATCGTAGAAATATTTTATTAGTCAGAAACATCTTACAATGCAGCAAACTCAGGAATGTCCCTTTAAATATTTGTATTTCAGCCAGAGGTTAATGAATGTGCATATGCTATTTATATATCTATATATGTACACGCTATAGTAACAGTAATCAATGCTCAATGCAGACTATTTAATATTTTATTTTAAGCAGCAGCCGCCATCGTATTGTATGTTTGTAAACACCTCAATGTAACACCGTTTGGTGTTCTGAGTGAATAAAGTTCTGTTCTGTTCTGTTCTGCCCTACCGTCTGCGCTGCCCCTGTTACTAATGCACCTGAATGTGTTTGAAGAAAATCTTGTGATTAAAAAATTGTACCTTTTACGAAATATGGATTTCAAGTGAAATTACGGTAAAATATGCTATATTTATTATGTACGAAGCCAAAACAAGGGTGCGAAAAGTGACTGTCTTCGACCTTAGTTACTGTTTAGTCTTGTAAAAAATACAATCTGTGAAGGTCTACTAACTTTCTTTCTGTTCTTCGCTTGTTCCGTTGTGTTCCCCGTCGCAAGGTTCCATGTCGTCATCGAACGATTCAGGATTTATTTATTTCTGGATCGAAAATATATATGCACCAGCGTTCCGATGTCAAACGTAGCTGTCATATTGGATTCTTTGTTAATAAGCACCTATTCATATTCCTACGCGAGCAAAGCGGCCTAATTAAATCAGAGGTGGTACCACTATCATAAATTTAACACCTCTAATTTAAGGTGTGTAGCCAATCAGAATTGAGTATTTTCCAAAGTCATGGTAGAATGTTGGTTTATTACTGCAAATATCCGTTTTACCGTCTTCACTTCGTGATTCCCTTCATAGATGAGAATCCTCCGGATTTATCGGGAATTCCGGATTTTTGCGTTGTCCGATTACTGTCTGGGTTTTGTCAATATTTGCCACGTTTCACACCAGAAGTCCGGGTTTTATACCAACCCAACAATCCGGATTTTATGCTTACCCAGTAGTCCGGGTTTTATACCAACCAGCATTTTGGCGATTCCATCATGGCCGCGGTTATATTATTCACGTATGTTATCTTCATCACCATTGGTCAGTTTTGATCTCCGAGATCTGTCAGCAGTGTAAATGTGCGTATTTGTTTGGACTACAGCGGCGTACGCCGGTCGATGTTCCCTCACGTAACCGGTCAACCAAAAAAGTGACAGCGGCGAAATTGTTGGCAAATTCCAATAAGGAGGCCTTTGTTACGTCTGCATCATTTAAACATAATATTTAATAATACAAAGTCATGGACGAAAAATACTTCCGAAAATTAACGAATGATTTTTTTTTTTTAAATGTAACATTTAGGCATAGCCAACAGACGAAGACTTGACATCAAATAAGCAAAAAAGAATGGTAGAATTTGTTTTTGTTGTCCGGTACACATTTTTAACAAATGATTAATAACACTACACACAACATAATTCGATATTTGGTTCAAAATACAAGCTGTAGATGTGAGAGACAAGAGGTGGCAAAGATGTTTCTTGACAACTAATGTGTGTCGACTACTGTAAAAATATAAATTGTCTTATAAAATTTGAGATAAATAAAAATATTGTGAAACCACCAAAATAAAATCCACTAAAAAACCTTTTAAAATGATCTAAAATAATAATTAGAATAGGATTAATAGTTTTACTCAGATGCCAGTAAATCGGCTTTCAGGCCATTATATTGTCAAAATTGTCCGGGGAAGCATTCCACCTGTACCCGTGACTGGTTTGCATTATTATTTATAACCTGTTAAACAGTATGTCATTTAAACAATATTCTAAATAAGCCTCTGAAACTTTCAGTATTTTTTGGCAGGGCCGTAGGCTGGGGGGTGGGGGGTGGGTGGGGGGGGTGGTGGTGGTGGTGGTGGGGGGGGGGGGGGGGTCGGACGACCGCTGAAGCAAATGGTCCGCTTTCAGAACTAAAACATACAGGTCGATACATATGGAGTTTCTGGTGGTGCGAAAACAAAATAGAAAAGGTCCACTTGGTTCATATTCGAACCCCCCCTCACCCCCCCCCCCAGGTCCAACTCACGCTACGCCCCTGTTTGGAGTGGGACATTATCATCTATGTGCCGTTACAAATGTGCAACAGTTAAACCAACATTAAATGGTGAAATAAAACATAGTTAACTCCATTCTAATTCGCTTAGTTGTCTGTCATTTCTTTTACGTTCATCTGGGTATGAACAAACAAAAACAAAACAAAAATCATCCGCAAACTTACGTGTGATCGCCGATTCACATAGTTTGCGGATGTTTTCACCGCAGTGAACGTAAACTAAACAACACAGTCCTTAAATGGTATTTATGACAAATAAGGACATGCTGTATGTTCCCAGTCATACAGCATCAACTACAGAAAAGCACCCGTTTTCCATCAGTGTCTAATTTTTCCATGGATTCCCTACTGCTAAGCATGTATCACAATTACACCTTGAAAGTGCATCCCGTTTCAGGAGTTACATAAAAATACAGATCTTCACATACGTTGTTTTCGCTTCCTATTTATTGCACGAGTTTATTATGCGCAAGAATATATATAGAAAACAACGTATGTGAAGTTCTGTATTTGTTACATACCTTCTTTTATGTTTTACAAAAATGGTTTTTAATTTAACGTCATAACAACTCTTTCTTAAATCTATGATCAAAACTCATTTCATGGATTTACTTAATTAACCTTAAGAATCATACTCTGCGGCAGCCTTGTGTAATGTTTCAAATTACGATGTGACGTCATTTGTAAATCATATATGACGTCAGTAAATAAAAGGCGCTAACTGCAGTAAAAAGAAAAAGGGAATTCCCTATTTAAAAGTTCCGGTCCATATTGCACATATGTGCGATACAAAATATTTTTATCACACGGTTTCAAAATGTTTTTAATCACTATAGTAAGATTGAATAGGTATGTAATAAGCCATTTGTTGCATCAATTTTGATCAAACTTGCTATGCAAAATCTACACGTGTTTGCCCAAAAATTGTAACGGAAATATACAACAACAACAACAACAACAAATACTTATTTCTTGATTTTTTGTGTCCTTGTCTTCTCTGTAGAGGTAGGCCGTCTTTCCCTCTCTGTATATTCCCAGTCATATAGTCTACTTTATGAATTACCGAAAAGCACTGTTTTCCCATGCGCAGCAGCAACGTATGTGCCACTACCAGTCGTATGGTTAGTGACACTGATGATTCGTATAGTGGTAGTACTCTTTTATAGTCGTCGCTGTACGAGCGCGCGTTGTGAAACACTCGTACAACGGTTGATAAACTCGAAAGATCGATCAAGTTAAGGAAGATTTTAATAGGTTATAAGTTACACATTTCACAAGGTATAGTTCAGTTATGCTCTGAGTTCTCGTCACAGAGTTAACTGATAGGATGATCGTGGTTCGGGATAAAATGTTCACAGGAACTGCATCTGCCTCACGTTATCATCGGATGTTTCAGTTTTACTTTCGTCAGAAAGTATAACGACCGGCTGGGTCAACAAAGTAGCTGATTCTTGAATTGCCGTTGGCCGGAGGTTTTCGTGGTTGAGAAAAGACTGTCGATAGAGCTTGCTGGCTCTTCTTTTAAACACTACTGGCACGAGGAAGGTATGCGGGTTATGCAGCGACATTGGTCGGTTGAGGCCGGATCTGTCCGTCAACACAGTCGTACGCGGTCATCTCGCACCGTCCACAAAGTTCATATATGAATTATAGACTGACCACCGCTGGCCCATCGCTGTTCCTTTAATGTCAGGAGAATTAGTTCGGAGATTTCTGAACTGACTTCCGCTGGTCATCGTCGTTCCTTTAATGTCAGGAGAAATTAATTAGCTATCTGTTCCTTTAATGTGAGGGTATTGTGTTACACGTAACGTATCATCTTTATTGTTATACCTAACCCATAAGCTGTTGACGTTTCTACAACGGCCTGGGCCCGTATGTGCATAGCAATCTTAGCTTATAAAATCGTAAAATTATCGTAACCAATAACGTCACAATGGCGTGTGCTGTAGTGACGTCATAACCTACGATTGTTTTACGATTTAGTGGCGCTAAGATTGCTTTGGAAATCTCTAACCTGGCTTGGTGCTTATAAACCTTTTAGAGTCTAGACTCGAGACTCTAAAGGCCACGCTACACGATACGAGTGACTCGGATTGGTACGCCAACAAGCAAATCGTGACGTTTGGCATGCCATACGATTGAATCGGCCCGAATCACTCGTACGAGTCGAAGTTTAGAACCTGTTCTATTTTCATACGATTGAATCGGACGTTTGGTGACGTTGACCAATCAGATCATGGCACAGATAACCTCAACGTTCTGAGTGTAATGGTGAAAAACTCTGTTCGCTTGTCGTCGGCACAGACCCAACAGCTCATCAGGGGCACAACTCTGTGTGGGATGTGTTCAGTCATTTATATAAAAACAAAAACGTTACGACAGCCGCCTTCTTATCAACACACGACATTGTTTACCATGGTTACAGCAAGGACGTTTTTCAATGACGTCACGTTCCATACGACTGACAAGTACCGTGTGGCACCACGTCCGATTCAATCGGTCCGATTGACTGGTGCGAGTGACTCGGTCCGATTCTATCGTATCGTGTAGCAGGCCCTTAACAGAGTCTGAGACAGTAACGTCTTGGCAACGCCATGCAAATTGCATGCATGTGACGTCATTTGAGATTGAGTAATTTTTTTGCGTTGTCTGCTCTCGGAATTACTTTGACAGGGGTCAATGTTAGTAGATTAGTTTTTATTTTAAAGTGGCGTAGTATTGTAATAATATAGCTACTTATAAATTTGAATGATGTCAGTATTCCAATGGCGTAACTTTCCATCTCCTTAAAATAGCAATAGGCAAGGACAGTGTAATGCCACCCTGTTATTATTAAATAATACCATAGATGTTTTAATTATACTTCATTTATTCCTTAAATGTGTTTTTACACTTACAACCCCCCCCCTCCCAAAAAAAAAAAAAAAAAAAAAAAAAAAAAAAAAAAAAAAAAAACCAACAAAAAAACCAACAACAACAAAAAACAAATATATATATATATATGTTATTAGAATGAAGTGTATCGGATGAATATATAAACAATATAGAATTTCACGTTTTAATGGAATAAGCGCCTTTCACCCGTAACGGGTTCATCAGTTCCATATACATGACATCACTGACAGTGGGAGGTAATTTCGCTTCCTATTTATTGCACTCGTTTATTTTGCGAAAGAACATACCACTCGACCGCTACGCGGTCTCGTGGTATATATTCTTGCGCAAAATAAACTCGTGCTAATCGTGATGACGTCATATTACCGATGATGGCGACTTTAGTACTGTGATTTACTAAAAATTTAATTAAAATGTTATGTTAGAAGTGCTATATGGTAAATAGAATTAGCTATTCGTGTTGTTTTTTTTAATATGTAAAATATCAACCTCTTCTAGTTAATCGGTGTTTGTCTCGGCAGAGTCTCGACAAATATTGATTAACATAGACTCGGTTGATAATTTCATTTATTTGTTATGAGATAAACGGTACACGTACTCTACCTGACCTGGTTGACTAACCACTAGAATCAAGTAATAATCATGGATCACGAACTATCCTGTTGTCTATGTTACAGGTATGACACCTGCATCAAAACATAATATTATTAATATAGTTTAGTTACAACCCGTCAGCGGTTGGGGTGAAAAGGCGGGGTATATACTTTACTCCAATACACCATAAGTAGGCAGGTTATCTCTGGCATAAAACCCCATTAATTAGTGATACTCCCTACACATATATAATTTGGGATAGGCAAGTTACTCTGGTCCATAAACACAATACAACTTAACCACAATGAAAATTATAATTAGCATTTATTATGAAAGAATAATTTGTCCGACAATCAAATTACGATATATAATAATTCCTAGACACGTATTACCCATAGTATACAGAAAGAAGTTATAACCACAGACTATTGCCACAGACAGAATAGAATAGATATTTAATGACACCCCAGCACAAAAAATACATTGGCTATTGGGTGTCAAACTATGGTAAATGCAAAAATAATGTAATGATAACCATCAATATAAAATTCAAGAGTTAAATAAAAACACAGTGTAAAGAACTGTGCAAAAATTACAACTATCACGGATAGGTAATACTAGTATTAAAATTTAGAATAAAAGTCAGTATCTCGTCGAAATTGTAATATAAGTTCTGGATGGAATCGAAAGGATTCCATCACATTTCTTTGACCAAATATATCTTTTTCTAGTCTCCTTCTGATGCTTACACTCCACCAAAATGTGGCGCACCGTCAGGATACACTGACAGTGCTCACACTGAGGTGGAGGGTCCTCTTCAACATAAATTAATGGGTCAAGTAGATCTATGTATGACCGATGCGAGCACGACATGACACAATCTAATTAAAATTAGCTCCACTGGTTAATTACTATACCTGTGGATCTAACAGCACCCCTTTGAAGCTCATGTCCAGTTGACCTTTCATTCGACCATTCAGAACCTAACTTGCAAAATCATGCCAGTGATTTGAAAAGAATTTGAAAACATTCGGGATTATTCCGAGGGTATTGAAATGATTCGGGTGAATTACGAAGTATCCCGGAAACCAATTTCAATATAAAATTTTATATAAAATTCGTTTCAAGACGAAAAAAACCCCACCGTGATGGTATAGCCATAAAATCTGTTTATACTAGTATACAATCCAGAGTTTATTACTGCACTTTCCCCCCTGTTTTTTAATGTTGAAATAGACCAACAAGTTTCGCCCATTGCATAAATAGTCTCGCCCGATATTTTTAGAATGTGTATGCCCCCGAATAACGCTATAAAAGGTGAAGTGTAATTGGTCGATATTTAAATTGTTATTTATAGTTGAAATGTCACCTGGACATGAGAATCCACGCAATGCTGTTAGATCTACTGGTAGACCAGTAGTGCTAATTTTAATCAGATTGGACATGACACAGATTAGTATAAATAAATAAAATTGTTGTATTTTGGTAAATTTGATATATTTTCACAATATTTTGTTTATACTCTCTTCATACATGTCAATGTTATAGCCATTTAACGTGTATTTATAACACAACTTTCGATCCCGACTACATAAAAGAGACAAGGTGCTAAAGACTCGCAATTTTGGATCGATTTTCTTATTTCTCAAGTATCTTTTTTTTTTTTTTTTTTTTTTTTTTTTTTTTTACAAACTTTTATAAAACATCCTCGTTAACTAAATTAAAGCATCCCATCATTAAAATGCGTGTTTGTTCCTTTTTCGACGAACTTGACCTCGTCGGGCAACGTTATTTCCGATAACGTCGCTTATTTCCTTTTTTTTTGCTCTGAACAACAGCAATTTCTTCACCAATTACGACACGTTTACCACCTAACATTTGCCATGGAAAGTTATCCTTGGCAATTTTGCCAGTGCATGATACACATTCAAACATGCTACTAGAGATCATTGTCTTGCCACTATCTGATTCTCCATGTAAATATATCCCAACCTTTTTCTTCCCCTTTCCTTTTAACAAACTGTTAATCAAAACATAACCAACGTTCTGGGATTTCTTGTTCTACGCACCATGCATTGAACATGCGAAAGGAATCATCAGGGGACATGTATTTGTCTAACTTATCAGGAAGGGCATTGATTGTTCCAAGAGCAAATTGTTTAGACATTTCATTTACATATTTCGCTCTAGCAGCGTTAAACATTTTCACACCAGATGCATTGGCAACTGTCGTACAAAGTGCTTTAAATTCTTTTGAATTACAATCAAACTTACTGATCATGGTGTTCAATCTAGTGACATCCGGATACTGCTTGATCAAAGAGTAGAAGAAATTGAATGATTCTGCACCTTTGTCTTTAACCATGTATTCCGGAATTGCCTTATCAGATGATCGATCCTTTGTTGCGGTATCCTTAGTCTCTGTAAAGGTCCATACTCTAGCATTAGGTGGAGCTAATACTGACACTTCGTAAGAATCGCTTTTATTGTTATTTAATACATGTAACATCATATTAGGTATATTATATCCAAATTTTTAAATTTTATATCCAATAAACTCATCTGGAAGATTCCAGTCTTCTGGTTTCATACTTGCATTCTTATAAAAATAAGGTATGATATGACCAGCATGATTAAAATGAAACTCACATATACTATGATCACCAACAGCTTCAGGCCATCCCAATGTATGGGAATTATTTATAATTTTCATTTCAGCTTTTCTTTGTTTAGTAAAGTTTATAGCAGATGTAAATGTTCTTTTGAATGTTTTTTTTTTTTACTGTTATAATCTGTGGGTTCTGTGTTTTCGTTGTTCCTCCAAATCCTTGGTATAAGACGTTGTTCCCCATAGCAGATGCCATAGGAGCTCCCTGCATAATTTCACTACCACCATTTGGAGTGACTTCTTGTTGATCAATAGCATCAGTGTCCATAACATTTTCTTGCGGACTAGGGAATACTCCACTGGATGATGTAGATCCGATAACATCTTCAGATAGTGTTGGAGATAGTTGACTATTTCTTGTCCTTTTTGGTCCAGGTGATTTGGACGAAGGTCCTTGAATTGGTATATCTTCTATTAGTGTTTCTGGTATAGTATCTAATGATTGTTCTATATCAACTTCTGATTCTTGTGTTGGATTCTCACTTAAATATCCTTGTTCAATATGACTTATATGATCATATATTACCTTATTAGGTATAAAGGCGTTTGGATATTGTCTACGTAAAGATAACCACTCTTGTTGAGCTTCAGGTCTTGTGAATCCCAGTTGTAAATATTTTGCTATTGCTCTTGCTTTTGCTATAGCCCACAACTTTGTTATTTCACCTTTAGTAAAATTTCTTTTACTCATCTATGATGATTTTGGTGTATTATTTGATGATGTACGATATACTTGTCTAGAAGCAAAATAATCTCGTTCTACATTCGATTCTTCTTCTTCTCTTTTTCTTCTTTGTTCTGGGGTTGCAACTTCGTTGATTGCTTCTTTTATCTGTGATTTCGTATAATCAACTGCAGCTGAAGTAACAGTCTTGACTATAGCTTCTGATGCTGTTGTTGCTTTTTCTAAAATTATTGAATCAGATCCTAATATTTCTTCAAGTGCTTGAGCTGTTGTTTCTACTATTGCTTCGACTGCTTCAATATTTGCAATAGCAAATATTTCTTCTATTACTTCTATGGCTGTAAATGCAAAAGCTGCGAACATAATAATTGTGATTATTTTTTTTTTTTTCGTGCGTCGTTTCATTACAAATGATTTTGTAAGAGTGACAGTTTTATTTAAAATTGTGATATTTATACTATTTTGTAGATAACACGTGACTTATAATATGACGTCATTTATGTTAATATAGTTATTAATTATTGATTGGATGAAAAAAAGAAGATGTAATAGATCCCAACCTACATCTCATGAAAAAAAAAAAAAAAAAATCCATAGGATACATGGTTGGTTTTTAGCTTTTAATCTATAAGTGGCTTTGAAAACCAAATCTATTTATAACATTGAACTCAAAGGTTGCTAGGCTACGCCCGAAGGAGCAAACGTTCCATGTTATACACACACCTACCGCTTAACGCCAACGCCACTGTTGAATCGGCGTTAATCGATAAGTGTGTGCCAAGCATTAGGTTCATCGTGGTAGATATTAAATCAGATAATACTAATAAAGCTTCCTCAAACTGAATCGGCGATGCTGTTTTTAATTTATTTATTATTTTTTTTTTTTTAATAAATTCATACCCAGATGAAACTAAAAGAAATAAAAGTTAATCTGGATAATTAAATTTAATCGTACTTATTAATAATATTTTATATATTTAATTTTTATTATGATTATTTTTAAAAGAACAATAACGTTCAAAAATAATAATAATAATAATAATAATAATAATAAAGGTAATGTCTTCTTACGTGACTTAAACTGGAAACACTTAAAGCCAGGAATACGGTCTGTAAATAGTCAAATACAACATTTCGAGGAAGGTGAAGTAAATTAATTAAACTTATCTCATTCTCTACAACAAAGTTATTTTCAGAAAATTCTTTATATAAGGAAAACACTAAAAGTTTATTTTGTGAACGACATTGAAAATGTTTATTAAAGTTCAAGAAACGTATTTCACTTGATTTAGATTGTTGTCTGTAACAATCTAGCGGTATACCATATTAAAGGAAAAGCACCCTCGGTGGATGATATCTATATACCCTCGGTAATTAGGTTCTGTAAAATCCACCCTTTTGAAATGTTAAGGCTTCCCTTTTCTAAAAACTACCTCTGACATGGATAGTAAATATGCAGTAAGGTTATTCACATTTAGTTATTAGTTATTTAGATGTCCATCAATTGTTTGCTCATGAATACTGTAGATCCTGAAATTAATGATATCATAATATTAATGCGAAAAATGCAAGTTCGTGTTATTCGCATTAATAATATGACGCATTTATTTCTAAGTTTTGTCTATGTGTCCTACATTATTAAAACAAAAACAACAAAGATTAAAATTATAACATATTTATAAAACACAACTGGAAAACAATTCATCGTAGACGAGACAGACTAATTGCCCTATAGTCCAGCAATATGCCAGCCACGTGTGACAATCGCAGGGTCTTTGACCACCCTGTCAAAAGCCGACACGATTCATCGCGGGTGAATGGATTTTAGCATGCCAAACCTGAGGTCGACCGTTTCTTCGTTTTTTACTGTTCAAGTGCGCTGAAAATTTGTCGGCATACCACTGGGTGAATTGTTCTTTCATTATCACTTTGGAATCGCCGTTCACAGATAAGGATGATTCAGTTGTAATGGTACATATACTCAAATTAAAAACTTCACAATCTAAAATTTAAATAAAGTCAGTGAGTGTTGAAAGCAGGTATTTTTCAGGAATAAATATTGTAATGGCAATGTCTACACTCCATTTGCAGCCCATCACAGCCCACGTGACCCGATTCATAGCACGTGCACAACACAATTGAGCCAAAAGTGGTTTTGCATGTGCCACTGTTCACGTGACTACAATAGCACACGTGTTTTCATCTTTACTTGCTCACAGTAGTCTGACACAACAAACAACCACATTAAAACGATATTTGTTAAGACCTGTTTCGATGCCACGGCTCACAAATGTGCAGCGTGAACGTGCCGTCGGCATGTTGCACGCGGGAACGTCAGTAGCTGACGTTGCAAAAGCGTTGGGTTGCAGTCGACGGGCAATTTATAATCTGCGGACACGAGCACAACAAACGGGCATCACAGCTGATCGCCCCCGACCGGGTAGACCACGTGTGACGTCACAGGCAGATTACCGTCATATTGTGTTACGTTACCTCCGGAACCATTTCATGTCAGCTACAGCAACCAGTAATGAACTTTTCAGACGTCGGGTGTCCACGCAAACGATCCGAAATCGGCTGCGAACCGGTCACCTCCACGCACGGCGCCCATATGTTGGAACCATTTTGATCCAATTTCACCTACGTCAACGTCAACTGTGGGCACAAAACCACTTGCGATGGAGGAATGGAGGGGGCGTTACGTATCCCAGTCGTAAAGCGCTCGCTTGATGCGCGGTCGGTCTGGGATCGATCCTCGTCGGTGGGCGCATTAGGCTATTTCTCGTCACAGCCAGTGCGCCACGAATGGTATATCAAGGGCTGTGGTATGTGCTATCCTGTCTGTGGGATGATGCATATAAAAGATCCCTTGCTACTAATGGAAAAATGTAGCAGGTTTCCTCTCTATGACTGTGTCAAAATGGCCATATGTTTGACATCCGATAGCCGATAATTAATAAATCAGTGTGCTCTAGTGGTGTCGTTAAAACAAAACAAACAGAGGAAATGAAGCAGAGTCGTGTTTAGCGATGAATTGAAAATTCACACTGCAATTTGCCGATGGCAGGCAGAGGGTTTGGAGATGATGTGGTGAACGTCATGCTCAGTGTTGTATCAGTAAAGTCGACATATTCAAAGGCGGTGGTGTAATGGTTTGGGGCACTTTCTTTGGAAATTGCCGTTCTCGACTACTTGTCATCCGTGGCAACCTCAACGCTGCTGCATACCGAGACCAGGTGCTGGCCCAGTAAGTTGTGCCCTTCATGGCAGCTCATGGTCCAGGCCTGATCTTTCAGCATGACAACGCCAGACTCCACACGGCCATCTTGACAAGGGATTACCCGAGGAACGCTGGCATCAATGTCATGGATTGGCCTTCAAGGTCGCACGACCTTCATCCCATCGAGCATGTCTGGGATCTCCTGGGAAGACGACTGCGCACTCTCAGGAACCGTCCACAGACGTTGCAGTAACCTGGTGTCTCATTAGTGGAACAATGGCGCCGTATCCATAATGCAGTCTTTACACACATCAGGCAATCAATGAGTACGCATTGCCTTGCAGTTGTGGTAACACATGGAGGGCATACGCGCTACTGAACCTGTGATTCCATCAGACGACCCTGCTTGTGAATTACCATTTTGACTGTTTGTGGTTTTGATGAATGCTGTGGACGCATCGAACTGATTTTTGACTCAACATTTATTCCTATTCTTTCTTTGGACGTCATACAATTAAAAAATACCTTATTTAACACGTTCTTCTATCATATTTGCTAATTAGCCAAGATGAAACGGTTGTGAAGCTTTTAATTTGACTCAGTATATATGGCAATGTTTAGCTGGATTTAGGTAACTATACAAGTAAATGATTGCTGCAAAAATATGCTTTGAGCTGATCTCACCAAAAGGATCTGGGATTCAGCAGATTAATGGATGTATAATCTGTTGGTGAGTTGATCTCATTGAAGACAGCTGAAAAGTACACAGAACAGAAGAGAACAGAACTTTATTTACTCTCATGGCCCCCATTCGGTGGCATCAGAGGAACATAAATAATAATAAACATACAAATTATCAAGATGATTTCAAAAGCATATATACCACGATACAAACAGATATAGTTGCTTTACTGCTTTCTTTATTTCTTCATCTTTTATTGGCTTGTTTGAGAAGTCATTCGAGTCAACTGCTGAAGCTATCTCGTCCACGTTAACAACATCATCTGCCTCATTTTTATAATAGCTGGTATTCTTAAAATAAATGACAAATTCTTCTAGGGAGGGGCTAGATAATACTTTTTTGAACCTTTTATTATTTTAAAAATATGCTTAGCGTCACTTTTTATTACATTTGATTCTTTTCTACTTTTTTATTATAAGAATTACTATGCTTTCTGATTGTCCTGTTGTATTTTTTGCTAGCAGTGATAACAGTTTGTTTACAACAGCAACAGACGAAACCTGTTGGTTGTTTTGCTTGGCCTCCCTAAACAGTGGGTACAGTTGCCTACGCCTCTCGACGATCTGATGGGGATACTGCTCCATTATTCCATAGGGTTTTCCTTTTAACATGTACGACTTCCGGCGAACGGTTTCCGTGTCGTAATAGCGCTCAAATCAGGCCACAATTGGTCTCGGGTTGGAGTTGAGTGTTTTACCGTCACGGTCTTTTTTCAATTTCCCTAATCTGTGTACTCTATCGAAATAAAGTTGTGATGTATCAAAATTCAGTTCCTTTTCTAAGAAGTTGTACAGAATGTCCTCAGTATTTTCTTTATCATTTTCTTTGAGTCCAGTAAACAATAAATTGTTCCTCGTGGACCGTGTTTGTAAATCATACACCATCTTTTGTAATTCAGCTTATTCACTGCTTAATTTATCTGAATTTACACGCAGAATCTCCAGCCTAGTATTTATGTCGTTAATTTCTCGGGTGATCTTTTGTTCAGAAGATTTCACCGCTTGCCTAATGCTGTCGCGTTCCTTTTTGGATGTATCGAAAGCATCACTAAGAAACTGGCAACTATTTGCTAACACACCGACTCTTTCACATGTTGCTTTCAGTTCATTTGTAAGTCTACTGACATTGTTTTCAATATTGGACAACTTGTTTTCTATTGCTGGCAAACACGCTAGCTTGGCAGTCTGTTGTTCAATATTGGACAACCTGTTTTCTATTGCTGGCAAACACGCTAGCTTGGCAGTCTGTTGTTCAATATTGGACAACTTGTTTTCTATTGCTGGCAAACACGCTAGCTTGGCAGTCTGTTGTTCAATATTGGACAACTTGTTTTCTATTGCTGGCAAACACACTAGCTTGGCAGTCTGTTGTTCAATATTGGACAACTTGTTTTCTATTGCTGGCAAACACGCTAGCTTGGCAGTCTGTTGTTCAATATTGGACAACTTGTTTTCTATTGCTGGCAAACACGCTAGCTTGGCAGTCTGTTGTTCAATATTGGACAACTTGTTTTCTATTGCTGGCAAACACGCTAGCTTGGCAGTCTGTTGTTCAATATTGGACAACTTGTTTTCTATTGCTGGCAAACACGCTAGCTTGGCAGTCTGTTGTTCAATATTGGACAACTTGTTTTCTATTGCTGGCAAACACGCTAGCTTGGCAGTCTGTTGTTCAATATTGGACAACTTGTTTTCTATTGCTGGCAAACACGCTAGCTTGGCAGTCTGTTTGTTCAATATTGGACAACTTGTTTTCTATTGCTGGCAAACACGCTAGCTTGGCAGTCTGTTGTTCAATATTGGACAACTTGTTTTCTATTGCTGGCAAACACGCTAGCTTGGCAGTCTGTTGTTCAATATTGGACAACTTGTTTTCTATTGCTGGCAAACACGCTAGCTTGGCAGTCTGTTGTTCAATATTGACGAGCCTTTCCACCAGACTTTTGGCCCATGCGGGCAGAAACATAACGCTATGACTATCAGTACTCACTGACTGCTGCTGAGCTTGGCCGGGTTGTGGGGCGTTCATCATGTATCTGAACTCTGCTCCCCCATGCTGCATCTCGGTCGCCATATTGAGTGTATATGGATGTCCGTTGTCAAACGTTGCACTATGCATACATCCACCATGATTCTGATTTTGGATCATAATTCACAGGTTTTTTGGAATAAACAATACTAAACACAAACCTCGGTTGTCTATATGCGAAGTAACAATGATCAAAGTCAGACAAGCATAGTTAAATCACAAAATTCAGCTTGACATGACGGGTATAGCATGGCCGTAGCTAGGATTTTTTGTTGGGGGGGGGGGGGGGGGGGCGTGGCAACTGAGTAGTTAATAGTCTAAAACTCCTTAAACAGTTAAGAAGAGAATTTTCTTTCAGTTTCTATAATGCTTTCCGGATTTTTTTCGGGGGGGGGGGGGGGAGGGGGGAGAGGCTCATAGGCATTACATTTTTATCCCGCAATCATTGTATTCATTGTCAAAATATGACTAGATAAGTAATATAGGTCACGTGACATAAGCCCGATAAGTGCGATAACAATACAAAACTTGTATATTTGTTTACAAAGAATGACGTCATGTATCTTGTATGACGTCATACGGCAAAAGCCTAGCTAGGTTGACGATACTCGATTTGTGTGTGTGTGTGTGGGGGGGGGGTTAATTTTTTGTAAAAAAAAATTATTTGAAAAAAAGAAGAAAAAAGTTTGGTTTGACGTAAGACGAAAAGTAAAAGTCTTTTGGAAATAATATAAAAATACTATTTTAATGTGCAATTTACAAATCAATTGGCTCCGAAATAAATTAGTTGTAGTAAATTTCATAGCATGAAAAAAGGCGTTCTCTGTGGGACGGACTATGGACGCAGAGGCGTCGGAAGCGGTACGGCCGGTACGGACAATACCGTACCATGTTTTGGGACAGGAAAGGTTTTTTTCTCTTCCTATTGTTTTCATGGCCGTACCAGCTTTTAATTGCTTCCGACGCTCCTGAGACGGACATTATTTTGGACAGTTATTGACGATCTCTAACCGTCAGAGACCAATCTGTATACATTCTGCGCATTCTCTGCCTACCAAACAGTAGTCAATGATTCCCGCTCTATAACAATAAGGAGCCTATGTTTGACTTTAAATACCTCTATATCGATCATTTTCGATTGCGAAAAAAAACCCCGCACCATAAAAAACACACAAAAACCCCCCACACCAACAAACAACAACAAAACCCCCACCTAATAACAATAACAAAAAAAACCCACAAAAAAAAAAAAAACATGTAGAAAACCCCGACCGTTATCACTACCACTACCACAATCCCCTTTCCTAACAATAACTACTTATTTTTAAAAAACGTCATCTTTGTATTTATCTACTGAAACGTAAAAAGGATGGGATTTTGCTCATAAAGGTTAATCACGTTCATGACTTCTTGGTGAGGTCATGCTTTTTCCTTTTGTGTTGATACTGCCGTCTTGGACATCACATGACACATCTGGACTTTAAATAGTTTTGTATATTCAGGGTTTCGAAGGACCGACAAATCGAATGCAACACGTCGTTGCGACTAATCGCATAATTAGAGCGCCGCCTGAACTAGAACATTTAGCATAGGATATGTATTCAGTGATGTTTGAGTTGCATTCGACGTTCATGTTCTTTTGCTTCGATCAAAGTCCGTTATCGTCGATTTAAAACAACTTCACAAGTAGTCTAAAATGTACGCTGTAATGAAATACTTGAATGTCTCCTCTTGTCAGCGATTTGAAAAACCCCAATAACATTTCTAAATAAATTAAGGCGAAAACTTAATCGTCAGATCAGTTAATTCTGATATCGGTCTATGCAAATCGGCCGTCAAGTTGTCTTACGTAACAACACTAGCGGTCAGTCAGCCATTACTCGATATTCAAATAACGTAAGAATATGTGACGGTGTCTTTTTGATTGGAAATGACGTCAGACTTGAATGACGTCATTTTGGAAATCCTTTAGCAAGAATTGTTTGTCATTTTGTTTTTGTGTGAATTTATCGATGTATAACAGTCACAAATAGTATAAAATCGCGTAGCGTAAAGAAGCGGTATTATACTAAATTTGTGACACTTATACATCGATAAATTCACAACAAAATGAGAAACAATTCTTATAATTACAAACAACACAAACTATTTAGTTAAAACTACACATAATTCATAAACCACTTTATAACGTTCTTCCCATGATCTGTTTTACGTAATGACGTCCCATTTGACGTAATGGCGTAATTTGAGGTTTTTTGTTCCTTCATCACGCTACGCAATTGTATGCAGTTTGTGACAGTTGTACATCGATAAATTCATAAACAGATTACAAACAGTTTGTATATAATTGCAAACAAAGAAACGTGTGCAGAGGGTGGGTTTCGGCGGTCGAGTAAATGTTCTCTTTTTTCACTAATTTTTCCGGGGAAAATTGCGCTAGTCATAGTAGCACCCCACCCTCTTCTAAAATTTATGCACAAGCGCCTGGACACACCATATTTAGTTAAAACACACATAAATCGTCTTCTAGTGTCCTTTGTATGACCTGTTTTGCGTAATGAGGACCCAGCTGGCGTAATGACGTCATCTTCTGAGCTTTATCGAAGGATAACATTCAGTTTTTCTTCAAAGTCGTCCAATCAGAATTGAGGAAATCGTATAAACACGGACATTTTGTAATTATAAATTAAGGGGCCGTCCATAATTTTCAACATTTTCACAAGTGTACAAAGAGTACACTTTTGACCACCCCCTCCCCCTCCCTCTCCTAAAAGTGTACATCCCCAAATGAAAAATGTTGATAGACATTTTTTATTTTCAAAAGAAGTGTACGCTGGCCCCTTAAACATGTTTGATTGTATTGCATGTAATGACATCTAATTGCACGCTGTCGCAAACGTGTGCGCCTCCAATGCAACAAAACGTTGACGCAAGAATTTAAACTGCCAATGAACGGATAGATAGTGATCACATGACTCAAAATGGTAGCCCCTCCAGCAGCATGTGGTCTTCAGAAAAAGAGGATGAATTAGTGGTGATTTGGTAGACAATACCATGTCGTTTTGACACAGCATCCCCTGAATATAGCAACATAGCTAAAAGGGAGAGGTGTCTTGCAGAGAAGAAATCTGCTATTGAAGTACCAGGTATCTTTATATAGGTTTTATACACAAATTGTGTGGTTGTATCCTATGCGGGACGACTTCAATGCTACTTTACGTAAATTCACTTTTCTACGTCATAAAAAATATGGTGTAGAACATGTCTCGATCACCACCGTCCAAACAAATACGGGGAAAAAACCGCCATTTTGACTGTCACGTCATCTCTGCTAGACCAAAATTGCTGCTTGTCGCATGTGTGTGCGGATCAGTGCAACGAGAAAAAGGTTGCTTGCAATCATGCAATTTCAATTGCGTGCGACAAAGTTGCAAATATCTGCGGTGGCCTTTACGTAGCAACAGCTGCGATCAGTCAGCCATTACTCGATATTCAAATGACGTAAGAATATGTGACGCAGGGTCTTTTTGAAAGAAAATAATGTGAGACCTAAATGACGTCATTTTGAATATCCTTACATAAAAATTAACTATTGCTTAATGTTTTTTCTTTTCTGAATGTTGGACAGCTTTCAGTGTAAAACTGCTATTGAATTTTTTTAATTTGATGACTATGAATGCATACGTCAATTATGAAGTGTCACCGTAGTACATTTGCTTAAATGTCAATAAGCGTAGTGCCGTGACCTCGATTAATTTACATATAATTTGCAGTTATCAAATTCTGAAAGTATGTGATCACAAACTTTGATTAAATTGGTTATATGCTAGCTAATATATGATAAACATAATATGTTTTGTACCTGTGTGAATACAATAACATGCTATTTGTGTTGGTGACTCATTGTAAAATGTACGTTTTAAAATATACATTGTAAGATGCTGTCATAAATTGAAGATGGTGAATAAATTATTTTTAAAATGTACATCAATGTTTGTGTGTATGTCAAAAAGAAGAAGAAGAAGAAAAAGAAGAAAATATTCCTGCTGTGAAAAAAATATGGTTTGCTGGAACAAGGGAACGAGCGTTGGGGGGGGGGGGGGGGGGGGGGGGGGGGGGGGGGGGGGCTCTAATTTTGACAAAAATAGCGTTACTTAAAGGGACATTCCTGAGTTACTGCATTGTAAGATGTTTCTGACTAATAAAATATTTCTACGATTAAATTTACAAATTAAATATATTTTCTTGTTTATAATATCAGTGTCTGTATATTCAATGTGTTTCTCGTCGTCTTAATATTTGTAAAAGGCCCAAACTGGAAATAAAATGAAATTTAACCTAGTACAAATATTAGAACGACCAGAAACACGTTTAATATATAGCCACTAATATTTTATGCAGAAAAATATATTTGATATGTAATTACAATCGTTAAGAAATCTCTGTTAGTCGATAAAATCTTAAAAATTGCAGCAAACTCAGGAATGTCCCTTTAATATTTGAACGGCCCCATATATATTACCATACGACCCTCAAGAATTGTTTGGGGGTATCTGTGATCTTACCCTGTGTTAGGTGTGTAAATTTCCATGTCTTAGGGGGTGCGTCGTAGCTGAGTGGTAAAGCGCTCGCCTGATGTGCGGTCGGTCTAGGATCTATCCCCGTGGATGGACCCATTGGGCCATTTCTCGTAACAGCCCGTGCACCACGACTGGTATATCAAAGGCTGTTGCATGTGCTATCCTGTCTGTTGGATGAGCATATAAAATATCCCTTGCTAGTAATGGAAAAATGTAGCGGGTTTCCTCACTAAAACTATATCAAAATTACTCAGTGTTTAACATCCAATAGCCGATGATTAATTAGTCAAAGTGCTCTAGTGGTGTCGTTAAACAAAACACTGTTTGTTCATCGACTTGCGGTGTAATAAATAAAATACTACACTGGTTCCCAAAAGAGACCGTCTGTATTACTTTCCAAGAATGCCATTTAGTGTATAGTTGGTAGAAATAAACGATGGAAAATGGTCTAATATTTATCCAGAACGTACGTGAAGCAATCATTGTCATAATAAAGTTAAATAATTAAATATTATACTAAAAATAAAACCTTTGCAAACAAATGATTAAAAATATTGTCATATATTTTATTGACAAAACAAACACAGGTACAAACATATATTACAAAATATTGAGAGAGAGAGAGAGAGAGAGAGAGAGAGAGAGAGAGAGAGAGAGAGAGAGAGAGAGAGAGAGAGAGAGAGAGAGAGAGAGAGAGAGCTAGAGAGCTAGAGAGAGAGAGCTATAGAGAGAGAGAAAGAGAAAGAGAACAGACAAATGAAGATAGACACGGAACGGAGAGACGAAGAGAGAGAGAGAGAGAGAGAGAGAGAGAGAGAGAGAGAGAGAGAGAGAGAGAGAGAGAGCTAGAGAGCTAGAGAGAGAGAGCTAGAGAGAGAGAGAAAGAGAAAGAGAACAGACAAATGAAGATAGACACGGAGACGGAGAGACGAAGAGAGAGAGAGAGAGAGAGAGAGAGAGAGAGAGAGAGAGAGAGAGAGAGAGAGAGAGAGAGAGAGAGAGAGAGAGAGCTAGAGAGAGAAAGAAAGAGAAAGAGAACAGACAAATGAAGATAGACACGGAGACGGAGAGAGAGAGAGAGAGAGAGAGAGAGAGAGAGAGAGAGAGAGAGAGAGAGAGAGAGAGAGAGAGAGAGAGAGACAGACAGACAGACAGACAGACAGACAGACAGAGACAAAGAGACTATCATGCCCTAAACACCCAAACAGTAATATATTCAGTGGAAACATTTAAAGGAACTGGCCCTAGTTTGCAGACATTGCCTGACATGGCATTTTGGACAACTAAAATTACGTATTAAATACCTTTTCTTGTTTAGGACATCAGTGTCTAAATATCCAACGTTTGCGGTCGTGTACTAATGTTCGCAGCAGTCAATACGAAATTATTGGAAGGTGAAACCTACTTTGCACTACTACAAACATTAGGACGACCACAAACGCCTTGTTATTACAGATAATGATATTCGGTGATATTCGGTGATGTCGTGGTTAAGCCATCGGACATAAGGCTGGTAGGTACAGGGTTCGCAGCCCGGTACCGGCTCCCACCCACAGCGAGTTTTAACGACTCAATGGGTAGGTGTAAGAAAACTACACCCTCTTCTCTCTCACTGTCCTGGAGGTGTGTGCCCAGGACAGCGTGCTTGAACCTAAATTGGATATAAGCACGGAAATAGGTCGAAATGAAATGAAAAATTATATACAAAACTGGAAAATATATTTAATATGTAATTTTAGTCATCAAAAAGGATCAGTTAGTCGTAAAAATTTTATAATGTCGCAAACTCGGGACAGTCCCTTTAATTTATTATATTACACTATACATTAGTTACTTTACATGACAATATAGTACAGTTAGTAGTAAATAGACAATAATATTGGGATTATATAATATATACAATGTATACTACAATAATACTTTGATTAAAACAATAATGTCATTTGTGGTATATAATTTTATGGGGATAACCTTCCTTTTTAAAATATATACAAATATAACAAATAGGTAGTTGGTGGACAAAACGTAGAGAAAAATAAACTTTACTAAATAGAGATTGTTACACGAGCGTGTATGTCGTACTGATTATACGAAGCGAGTGTCGGGATTCTTGCACTGCCCGAGCGAGAGCGAAGGTAATACATGAATTCTGGCACGTGTTTCAGTACGACTCACACGCGAGTGTAATAAAGAAAGAAATGTTTTATTTAACGACGCACTCAACACATTTTATTTACGGTTATATGGCGTTAGACATATGATTAAGGACCACACAGATTTTGAGAGGAAACCCGCTGTCGCCACTACATGGGCTACTCTTCCGATTAGCAGCAAGGGATCTTTTATTTGCGCTTCCCACAGGCAGGATAGCACAAACCATGGCCTCTGTTGAACCAGTTATGGATCGAGTGTAATAATTTCTTTATCACCAACATTGTTTACAATATTAGTTTTATGAATAACAAGGATCACGTCAAAACCTTTGAAACCTAACTAGAAGGACGACAAAATGACGTCATTTTGGTAAGCGATTACAATACCGAACGAAGACTGCACGTGAAAGCGTTATGACATATGCGTGTCATGAATACGGGTTATATTTCCTGTATTATCTTGAACTATGTGGAAAATAAAAATGTTTTGAAACTCGAATAATGACACTTGATCTGTTTTTTGTGGGGTTTTTTTTTTAAATGTTGAGTCGCCTCAAAAGGGAAATTGTACTGTAGAGACTGAACGCTAAAAGGTTAGACTTAGATTTAGACAATCTCATGTATATGCTCTATTCCGTACCGGGACATAGCCCAGTGGTAAAGCGCCCGCCTGATGTGCGGTCGGTCTAGGATCGATCCCCGTCGGTGGACCCATTGCACTATTTTTCATTCCAGCCAGTGCACAACGACTGTTGTATATCAACGGTCGTAGTATGTGTTATCTTGACTGTGGGATGGTGCACATAAAAAATCCCTTTCTACTAATGGAAAAATGTAGCGGGTTTCATTTCTAAGACTATATGTCCGATTTATCGTTAAACACAACAAACTTTAACGAACCGATGGACAGACAGGGGAACACCCTGGATCCCACTGCGCTAAGTTCACTAGGACCTCTGTGGTGTCGTGGTTAAACCATCAGTCTTAAGCCTGGAAGGTGCTGGGTTCGAATCCCTGCCCCCCCCCCCCCCCACCCCCACCCCCACCCCCACACACACGGTCAGTTGCAACGGCTCAATGCAGGGGCGTCGGAAGGAATTAAAAGTTGGTACGGTCATGAAAGCAATGTATATGATGAGATCTATACTATGCGAACGCCATAGTAAGAGAGAAAAAAATGTTCCTGGCCAAAAAAGTGGTACGGCCATGATCGTATCGGCCGTACCGATTTCGAAGGCCTCCTGCATTAGTTGAATACAAGGATTACTGATGAGCCTTTAACGCTAGGACACAAGTCACACACAGAGTTCTGCTGTCGTATTATTTTATTTGAATTAATAACCAAATACAGAACAACACGTAACACAAAGGACATTTCCCGCCCCCAAGACATTCACAATTGTACGAAACTGTGGCTATGCTTAGAAACGTCTAGATTATAAAGACTCCAATACGAAGACAAGCCCTGCGTTCAACTGACGCGAGCGCCAAGTGACATAAAACGCTCGCTAGACCACTGGCTGAATGGTAAATAACTGACAGATCGACTACCAGTTAAACAGTGAAGAGATGTCGGCGACAAAACCTATATGTACTGACCGCAGTCCAGTGGATGTGGATTTCGACAATTTTTGACATGCCTCCTGCCATCAGAGAAATGTTGAAGCATGCCTGTCATGGACACATCCTCCAAAGAGTCCTGCCAACGTTCCATGAGCAGTAGCCAAAGCCTCGGTTTAGATACTAATCTACATTCATGTACTACGTCACAAACGTTAACAGAAAACAAATTTTTAACTGTGGTCATTTTATCAGCCAAGTTGGCTTCATGCATGATCACAATTCACAACATCGGAGTACAGTCAAACTTCACTATCTCGAATTATAAGATAACAGATCGATTAGCTCGACATATTGTTGCTGACCGACAAAGGGACACGACCAGGTAACATCGATTAGTTCGAAATATCGTTGTTGACCAACAAATGGACACGAATAGGTTTACTAACAGATCGACTACAAATGCCACACATGAAATGAAAGTGCAATATTATTAATCTTTTCATGCAGAAATACCTTTTACTGGTATTAGATTTACTGAAATTCGAGACAGCAAAGTTCGTTATACCCGACATTTATATGGAATTTCGAAATAACGCTACTCCGAAAGATACCGCGGGTGTCAAAAAATATATACCGTGGATAAACAAAACAAAAATAACATGTAGCTGGATGTAACCCGGGCATGCATGGAAGATAGCTATGTTTTACTCTATTACTGTAACCACCTAAGATTGAACAACAATTTTTTTAAACATAAAAATGATAGAATTAAGATCTTACTGTGTGATACATCTTGGTGGTCTGATAACAGTCACTCAGATACATTCTACGGTACTTTAAAGCTTAAGCCAGCCGTGTTTTAATTATAATTCCAATGAGAAGGAATCTAGACACGGGTTAACTGATGCATTACCTAGCGAGATAAAGTGAGGTGGAGAAGGGGCAGGTGACTCTTTATATAACAAAAAAAAATCCCCAATGTATGCAACGTGTGCTTGGCACACACTTGCCGATTAACACACACTGATAAAGTCGATAGATGCGTGCTGGGGGAAAAGACGCGACTGTGATGTCTAATCTGTAGTCTTGTGACGTCATCTTCAGAAGCTACCGGTATCGGATTTTGCGAAACGCCAACAAGAATGGTTACGTCGGCTAGGACACTTATTCCAAACAAGTGCTGACAGCTGAGTCGGCAAGTGTATGCCAAGCTATTAATGCGCTTTTTTTTATGGATCTGGAGTAGACCATATTACTGTGACCTGATTTTATTTTTAATGATTTTATTTCTACTGCCCCCCACCTCCACCCCACCCCTCAACCCCCAATTAATTTTACAGGAACGACCATGTCAACTTTTGTTAGACCAGTAAAATCTCATTTCGATTAGATTTAACAATTTCCCATTTAAACTAAATAAACAGGCCCGCCGTCAACCATACGCACTGTATGCACGTGCTTGTAATTATTATTATTATTATTATTATTATTATTTTGATGATATATGTTTCTTTTTTTTTAATTTCAAAGAAATAGTTTTTTCAATGATGTGTGTATTCAAAATTTATTTATTTGTTGCGCCTGCAGTGAGTCAGTATATTATGGTTTTCTCACATCGTGTAATTTCACACTATCAATGTTAAAGCTAGGATTGTGACCCCAAACAAAGCGAACGTGACAGACGTAGCCGAAGCCCCGCCCCCTCCACCTGCGCCGGCTCGAAGGTGTTTGAAGAACTTGTCCACGTGACATACGTCTGCTATCTTTTCCTTCTGGGCGGTCGAGCACTGATCCGGAAGTAGCGTGCACTCGAGCTCAGTGCGCAGGCCTATGACGCCTTGGTTGCAAGCTTCGTGCTTTTTCTGCGCCCATGCGCCGAGGTCGCACTTGACGTGATCCAGTCGAATTCTGAAATAGAAATAATGTTTAGAAGCAGATTTTAAAAATTTAGTTAAAAAAATAAATAAGTATATATAAAGTGGCTCAGAATAGTTCCAAATGCATTATATGCGAAACAGAGGCGGGACCTAGCTCAGTGGGTTGAATGTTCGCATTATACGCGAAACAGAGGCGGGACCTAGCTCAGTGAGTTGAATGTTCGCATTATATGCGAAACAGAGGCGGGACCTAGCTCAGTGAGTTGAATGTTCGCATTATATGCGAAACAGAGGCGGTACCTAGCTCAGTGAGTTGAATGTCCGCATTATGAGCCTGGGACTAAAGATCAAATGTTGATGGTGAAAATAGTTAAATAATTAAAGTATACGCCCCAACTGCAGCTTTAATGTTGATGATTTATTCAAAATGGTGAAATAATAATTAAAAATATAACCTATAGTCCGTTCCACAGGGAAAGCATTTGTTCATACTATAAAATTTACCACAAGTTATTTATTTCCGAGCCAGTTGATTTCTAAATTGCACAAAAAAACCCAGTATTTTTTTGTTATGTTCAAAACACTTTTACTTTTCTTCTTTCGTCAAACAAAATTGAAATTATTTACAGAATTTTTTTTTATAGAATGATGGGACGGACTATAGACTGATTACTGATTCTAAATGATTAAATAATAAAAACAGATAATTATACCCGAGACTACAACTCTAAGGTAACGCATAACATAGGTAAAAAGAAAGAAATATTTTATTTAACGACGCATTCAACACATTTTATTTACGGTTATATGTCGTCGGACATATGGTTATAAACCACACAGATAATGAGAGAGGAAACCCGCTGTCGCCACTTCATGGGCTACTCTTTTCGATTAGCAGCAAGGGATCTTTTATATGCACCATCCCACAGACAGGGTAGTACATACCACGGCCTTTGGTATACCAGTCCTGGTGCACTGGCTGGAACGAGAAATAGCCCAACGGGCCCACCGACGGGGATCGATCCCAGACCGACCGTGCATCGAGCGAGCGTTGTGCCAGTGGGATCAGAACGTAGGTAGAAAATTAGTTTAACGTGCTCATACACCACAGGGGTTATGGAAAAACGCCACAGAACACACTTGCGTGTGAGAAGTGATCGACTGGTTGTACCTGCAGAATTCCACGAAGTAGGTGCTCTCGTTGAGTCCTTGCTGAGTGGCCATCATCAGCTGCATCATCTTCTTGCCTTGGTCCTCCTGACAACTCACAACCTTGTCCGTGGGCTCGGCGAAACATGGGATTCCTTTCAGGTAGTCTACAGGTAAAACAACAGGTAAATAACAATAGAATAAAGAGTTGATCTTATTCATTCATATGTTTCTTAGTGGGACATAAGCAAAAATGTAGTTGTGTAGTTATGGTTATTATTATTGTCATCGTTGTCATGATCACGATAATGATGATGATGATCATCATCATCAAAATAATGATCATCAAAATCTTCATGACATTCATCACAATTACTATTATCTCTATCAGCATCGAAGTCGTCATCATCATCATCATCATCATGCTTTCAGCGAAAGCAGTGACACGATGATCATCTTTATCATAATTATATAATCAAAATAGTCTTAATAATAGTGATGATGATGACGTTAATGGTCATGATGATGATGATAATAATAAGAAACCATAGTTGCCATGAAAATAACCATTATCATCAACAGTATTAACAACATCAGCATCAAATTATCATCACCATCATCATCACCATCATTATTAGCAAAGACAGTTATCATCGCCATTACATCCACCATCAGTCTTCTTGATGATGATGAAGACGCTGGCCATTCTAATGATTACAGAGGACTATAATGATTATAATGACGATGATGAAGACGACGACGACGAGATGATGATGATGGTTTTGATGATGATGATGATGATGACGATGACGATGACGAAGAAGGAGAAGAAGAAGAGTACACTGACCTTTCTGGTGTTTACAGAGGATTTTGACCCCCTTGTCCATGGACTCTGTCGAGCCATGATGATGATGATGATGATGATGATGTTGTTGTTGTTGATGATGATAATGATGATGATGATGATGAAGAAGAAGACACTGACCTTTCTGGTGTTTACAGAGGACTTTGACACCGTTGTCCATGATTTTATGTCAAGCCATGATGATGATGATGATTTTGTTGTTGATGATGATGATGATGATGGTGATGATGATGGTGGTGATAATGATGATGATGATGATGATGATGATGATGATAATGATGGTGGTGGTGGTGGTGATAATGATGATGATAATGATGGTGATGATGATGATGATAATGATGATGATGATGGTGATAATGACGGTTATCATGATGATGCTGAAGAAGGAGAAGAAGAAGAATACACTGACCTTTCTGGTGTTTACAGAGGACTTTGACCCCCTTGTCCATAGACTCGATGTCGAGTCCGATGGCCCGCAGGACGAGCGGAGCCTCAGGACAGTCGCTCCTCTTCTGCTTCATGCAGGTCACCAGCTTGGCGTTGTTTCTGTTCAAACATGCAAAACACTCGTCAGTAACACACCACACACTCGTCAGTAACACTCGTCAGTAACACACCACACACTCGTCAGTAACAAGAATCATTTTATCACCGACACCCGAGGGCATTTAGTGTTTAGTCGGCGATTGTCAGTGGGCTGTTTAAGAAGGTGGACGATCGCTAATCATTCGCTACATTGCTCTGAAGTCTCTCATAACTTTATTATTGTATTATTATTATTATTATTGTTGTTATTGTTATTATTATTGTTATTGTTATTATTGTTGTTGTTGTTGTTGTTGTTGAACTCTGGTTTTAATCTGTGCACAAGGAGAGACGTAAATCTTGAGAGTAACTAATTAATGACGTTGGATATCTGCTTTATCCTGTGAAGGTAAGAATAGGACATTCCGCGAGGCTCTGCCTGAACAGGATAAAGCAGATATCCGACGTCATTAACTAGTCATTATCTTTATCCTGCAGACCATAAAAATTAATGGGAAAAGCTATTATTTCTGTTATTTCAGCCACATTGTACGATGACCTAGAGGTCAAATGAGCGATTTTGTAATGTAGGCTATGCATGTGACGTCAAAAGTCATATCTTGCTAGTAGCAGGATATGACTTGACTTTCTCCGTCATCATATTCTGTCAATAAAAACCGTGGTTGCAGGATAAAAAGAATTATATGTCTGTTTTGTTTAATGACACCGCTAGAGCACATTGATTTATTAACCATCGGCTATTGGATGTTAAATATTTGGTAATTTGACATATAGTCTTAGAGAGGAAACCCGCTACATTTTTCCATTAGTAGCAAGATATATTTTATATGCACCATCCCACAAACAGGATAACACATACCACGGCCTTTGATATACCAATCGTGGTGCACTGGCTGGAACGAAAATTAACCTAATGGATCCCACTGACGGGAATCGATCCAGCGAAAATAGTCTGCTGTTTGACTGTGATTATTTCATGGCAGACAGCTTTGAAGTGGCAACTATTTGACTGAAGTGACAGGGGAGAGCATGTAGTTTGTAAACATGTGTAACTTGTTGACACTGAAGACTTGTTTGTGGTAATTCCGGCCCATGCGAAAGTAGTGCTTTTTGTGTAAAATGGGTGTACTCCGGCCAGGTTTAGAGGGTGTGTTTGTTTAAATCAATATGCTGGGAGAAAGAGCTGGACAACAGGGGTTGTCCTTTTCAGGGTATGTGTCCCCCAGGCAGGCAAAGGTACATAAAAAATCCACGGGCCTGCTGATATTAATAAAAATGTTATAGCCACTAAGGATATATAGAAACATATAGAGAAATTAATGGTCTGTGACCATAACAATGAGGAAAAACGTGTACTTACTCACAGAAGAGTTTCACTTGGTCGGGTTGTGTGCCGATTACCGCCCCTCGACTCATGCTCGTGTTTGACAGGAAGAGGGCGGAGTCTAAACCAGCGGCGTCGTAACACCCTTTTAAATCATTCGCCAACGTTCGACGGCAAGCTGGAATAGAAGCAGAGTATGTGTCATTCACGGGGCAGTCCCTAGCAACTTAGATACACATTTGGTTTCTGGTTTATTTCAAGGGTATATGATGACAGAACCGGCGCCAGTGGCGTCGTGGTTAAGCCATGGGGAATAAGGCTGGCAGGTACTGGGTTCGCAGCCCGGTACCGACTTCCACCCAGAGCTAGTTTTAACGACTCGGTGGGTAGGTGTAAGACCACTACACCCTCTTCTATCTTACAAACCACTAACAACTAACTCACTGTCCTGGACAGACAACCCAGAGAGCTGAGGTGTGTGCCCAAGACAGCGTGCTTGAACCTTAATTGGATATAAGCACGAAAATAAGTTGAAATGAAATGAAAGGATGATAGTATTTATATTCATGGTGTATATATGATGATTGAAACGTTGCAGATACCAGTTTTAGGCGCAAACTCCATTTGTCTGCAATTCGTGTACGTAATCTTCAATTCGTGTACGTAATCTGCAATTCGCAATACATAGAGTGATCTTTTGAAACTTGATACACCCAAGTGACAGAATATGAAGCGTTGTTGTACAATGGGTATTTACAATGACAAGATACGCATCGGATACGCACAGAAAACGCACACATGGAATCTACTCAAGATATTTTCACAGAAAGTGATTCATATGGATTACGCATTGCGGTTTACGCATACGCATGCGCAAAGAGATTAGAGATAAATTGAATTTGCGACTTAGCCATATGTTACTATCGTCGTCTATGTGATTTGATTTGGTGGTATACACCTTTTACCGCATAGTTATATCCCGCTCTATTTGAGGACCGAAAGGCAACCCCCCAAAAAACCCACACAGAAAACCCCAACAACAACCCAAAACACCCCCCCCCCCCCCCCCCCCCCCCCCCCCCCCCCAAAAAACGAGAAACAAAGACAGATTAAAGGTCTGTCAGCTAAATTCCTGTAATTCCTAAGATCCTGTAAATGCCTGTAATCCACGAAAATACACTAGACGACACTTACGGTTTTGTGGAGAGGCATGTATGTAGGCTTACCACCATCTGTGTGCCAATAAATATCACCCCATCGCACCCACCGCACTCTCCCCCCCCCCCCCCCCCCAAAAAAAAAAAAAAAAAAAAAAGAAACAAGAAAGAAAGAAAGAAAAACTTACGATGAGCACATGCGCTGTCGAGTGTTCCGAAAAACGACCAGAACTGGGATTCGACTGCCTTCCTCATATCGACTGGCGCGGGCGCGGCCTGGCCTGGTTGAGTCGGCGGCGTCATTTTGGCGCACGGACTGTTTGGCGCCATCAGAGCGCGCATGAAGCCGATGCCGCACTGAAACACGGATCTCTGCTTCCTGTAGGCAATTGAGAGTTTAGGGTAAATTAAAATTTCTTTTTGTTAAATATAAAGCTAGTTGTCAGTATAAGATGAATTTAAAACTTCTTTTGATTGAATATAGAGCTAGTTGTCAGTATAAGATGATTTAAAACTTCTTTTGATTGAATATAAAGCTAGTTGTCAGTATAAGATGATTTAAAACTTCTTTTGATTGAATATAAAGCTAGTTGTCAGTATAAGATGATTTAAAACTTCTTTTGATTGAATATAAAGCTAGTTGTCAGTATAAGATGATTTAAAACTTCTTTTTGTTGAATATAAAGCTAGTTGTCAGTATAAGATGATTTAAAACTTCTTTTGATTGAATATAAAGCTAGTTGTCAGTATAAGATGATTTAAAACTTCTTTTTGTTGAATATAGAGCTAGTTGTCAGTATAAGATGATTTAAAACTTCTTTTTGTTGAATATAGAGCTAGTTGTCAGTATAAGTTGAATTAAAACTTCTTTTTTGTTGAATATAAAGTTAGTTTAAACGATTAAACCCTTAGCCACGTGCCTCCTCAATTATAACGAACAATTTAATGTACTAGTGAGAAAGATTATTGAGAAATATATGGTAAATAACCATCAGACTGAGAGCGTGACACACCCAGCACCCCTCCCCACCCCCCAAAAAAACAAAACAAACAACAAAACAACAAAACAAGGAAGAAGAAAAGAGAATAGTGAAAAACTACATGTAGTATAGTGGAGCTAAAAAAACATCATGGATTCAACTGGGGAAAAATGTCACACTGGGTTTTCCCCACCAAAAGGCGACCGCCGAACAAAGAAGGTGGGCCCCCATGCAGAGCTAAAGCGAAGAAGCGAACTGGGTCTAATGTTTATAAAACTTTTAGAGTCTAAAGTCGAGACTCTAACAAGGGTCTGAGACGTGAACGTCATGGCAACGCCATACAAACTGCACGCGTGTGGCGTCATTAGAGATTGAGTCTGAACTGTAAACGTGTTGTAATCACGGGCTCAGGGCCCCTTCTTACAAAACTCTAACGACGTCACACGCATGAAATGTGTGTGTCGTTGCCATGATGATGAATTCTCAGAATATGTTAGAGTCTTGAGTTCAGACTCGATGAAATCTTAGACTCTTTTACAGAATTCAGACTTTAAAAAACATTTTATAAGCACTAGGCCTCAACGATTGGAAACTTAAAAAAAGTATTTATTATATACTCTTCAAAAAAAACAGTAGGGGAACTCTAAGAAGAATTTACACTTGCCAAAATTGTAAGGTATATTAGCTGTGGGGAATGGTTATATGATAATAGTGAATTAACTGGGCAAACATTACAACCGGTAGTTCAATATTACAGTAGGTTTTATCACCACCAAAGATCTTGAAGGACGATTGGGGTCAGAAGTGAAATTTGAAAGTTGACGTTTTTCGCAAATTCAAACAATGAAAATGACTAAAAACAAAACAATAACAACTGTATGATCAACAGAATAAAAAAAAGATTGACAGAAATAATATTCCACTGTGATTAATCGACATTCCTGGAAATTTACAAAATCGAGAATGACACCCCACGCACGTGTACGGGGCAACTGCGTGATGCACGTGCAAACTATGGAATGTGTTTCGGTGTGTTGATAAACATACCTGAACGTTCTTTACTAGGATGTCTGTGGTCAAAACGTATGTTCGGTCCAATAGTTGATATTAACATTAATATTTCAGGTTCCCCTACTTTTGTTTTTGAAGAGTATTGTGACTAATAACGGCCCTACCTCTACTTCTGTCCGTGACTTACGAACAAGACAACAAGGCGTGACGTACTTACCCACAAACCTGGGTCTTGAATGAAGCCTGGTCGGCGGGTGCCTGGCCCCCAGTCTTGTTTGTGACGAACCAGAGGAAGTTCTTCACGTCCAGGGACTGGTTCTGTAGACACGTGTACAGGTTGCTCTGGAACTGCTGTTCGCATTTACTCGTCTGCTGCTGAGCAATGATCACACCCATGAAACAGCACAGGGCCGCCGCTGAAATAAAGATATTAAAATAGTGTGTGAAGTTACCGACGTCGGTGGCGTCATGGTTAAGCCCTTGGACATAAGGCTGGTAGGTAAAGGGTTCGCAGCCCGGTACCGGCTACCACCCAAACTCAGTGGTTAGGTGTAAGACCACGACACCCTCTTCTCTCTCACTAACAACTAACAACTAACTCACTGTCCTGGACAGACAGCTCAGATAGCTGAGGTGTGTGCACAGGACAGCGTACTTGAACCTTAATTGGATATAAGTACGACAATAAGTTGAAATAAATGTGAATTTTCTTTTTTTATTCAGTATATTTTTCAGGGCAACAGACGCGGGCGGATTAATTGGTCCTTCCGATAACTGTAGGATGGATCTGGGAGAGGCATGCCTGAAATTTCGGCGAACATTGGCCTGACAAAGCAGTCCCGACCAGACCCGACCTGACCCGACCAGTCTCGACCAGACCCGACGCGACGCGATCCGACGATGGCTCATTTGGACACGTAGTCTTAGCGTTGAAACCCGCTACATTTTTCCATTGGTAGCAAGGGCTCTTTAATATGCACCATATCACAAACAGGATAGCACATACCACGGCCTTTGATATAACAGTCGTGGTACACTGGCTGGAAGTAGAAATGGCCCAATGGGACTACCGACTGGGATCGATCCCAGACCGACAGCGCATCAGGCGAGCGCTTTATCACTGCGCTACGTCCTGCCCCAAGGATATTGAAATGCCGTAGTGTAATTTCTTTTGTTGTTCAGTATATTTTTAAGGCGATCGGCGCCGATTCATTTCTGAAACTTCAGTGGAAATTGCCATACAAAGCAGTTCCTACCCGACCCGACCCGACACGACCCGACCCGACCCGACACGACACGACCCGACACGACCCGACCCGACCCGACACGACCCGACCCGACCCGACACGACCCGACCCGACCCGACACGACCCGACCCGACCTACGGATCTAGGGAGGGGCACCAGGGACCTGCACTAAATATATTCAAGTTCCCCTTTTTTTGGCTTTATTATTATTATTATTATTATTATTAGTAGTAGTAGTAGTAGTAGTTTTTCATTTTTTTTCCATTGGGTTGCCCTTTTCACCAGTTGGTTTCATATGCCTCTTATCTCTTAGCCCGAGGGGGCTGGAAGTAGCCTAGTGGTAAAGCGCTCGCTTAATGCGCGGTCAGGTTAAGATCGATCCCCGTCGGTGGACCTATTGGGCTATTTCACGTTCCAGCATATAAAAGATCCCTTGCTATTAATGGAAGAATGTAGCGGGTTTCCTCTTTATGACTGTGTCAAAATTACCATGTTTGATATCCAATAGCCGATAATTAATAAATCAATGTGCTCTAGTGGTGTCGTTAAACAAAACAAAACTTCTTCTATTATTTAATATATATATATATATATATATATATATATATATCTATCTATCTATCTATCTATCTATCTATCTATCTATCTATCTATCTATATGTATATCTATATCTATATATAACACTAGGTTTCACAATGAATATTTTTTGATGTGGGGAGATGAAAAACAAGAAGCAGTTAGCAGGTATGTTTGTCATAAAGCAATCCACTTTCAAAATAATAATAAAATTTTAACAAAATCACGAACCCCTCCCCAAAAAGCAACTAAAAACCACCACAAAACAACAACACAGAAAATACCTAGATTTTTGTTTCAATAAACAACACCCAGACCTGTCTCCCAATTAGAGAGAGAGAGAGAGAGAGAGAGAGAGAGAGAGAGAGAGAGAGAGAGAGAGAGAGAGAGAGAGAGAGAGAGAGAGAGAGAGAGAGAGAGAGAGAGAGAGAGAGAGCACCCAAAATAAAACAAAAACAAATCAAGCAACAACAGCCAAAAACAAAATAGTAATAATAATAATAATAATAATAATAATTAAAAAAAAAAAAAAATTAAAAAAAAGGGGGAAAAATAATTCCCCCCCCCCCAAAAAAAAAAATAACCCTCGAAAAAAACAACCGAAGGAAACAATAAAAACCCACCATAAAATATACACACCATTCCCCCCCAAAAAAACAACAACAACAAAACAAACCCCAACACCCCACAAGAACACAAAAACAACATTATCAAAAGAAACAAAAAAGAAAAAAAAAGAAAAAAAAGAAAACAAAAGGAGAAAACCCCCAAATAAAACAAACACTATATTACTTCTTTAAGAAATCTGTAACAGGAGGGAGAAACATTAAATTTTAATCTTTCAACTTTTTAAAATTCTTTTTAAAATTTTAACGTGGATGGTATTAAAGCAAACATTTTCTATTTTAATAAATAGAAATGAAAGACAAACACCTATTTCTCTTACCCCATACTATCTTCATCCACATAGTTACTTTTCTGATGCAGAATTTTCAGATAAGTAAAATATGGTGTAACACAAGCCGTAGTTCCAAAAAGTATTTCTTAAGCAGTAATAATGATTTTTATCTAATCACAGCAATATATCATACCCTATGACTAATGTTTTACGTTTTTTCGTCAATATAACGCAATCGGTGATTGGACAAGTTATGAGTTTGTTTGATTGATTGGTATTTAATAGATTTGCGTCAGTAGATCTTGGTCAGATCCGGAGGATGTGTCCACGGTAGGCGTGCTTGAGCATTTAGTGAATGTACATATTATTATTATTATAATCGTGTCATAATGTTGATGGATCGAGAGTGGGTGAACGGTTGACGTGTACATGTTTCATCACACACGTCGATGTTTGAACAGGAAGTAGTTCTGGTTTAATTATTTATTGGAATATAATAAATGTATTTTTTTAATGCTACGTAGATTTATTTTCGTACTAGTTCGTGAAAATTGCTGCGTAATCGAAGACCTATGTCATAAATATCATCAAGTCACTGTACCGCCCATTAACTTAGGAACTGGTGGGTGGAAACGGGGGTGGTTGTAAAGTGGCGGGGGAGAGGGAAGTTTTTCTTTTTTAGTAATTCTCTCATATTACTTAAAAGTTAGTTTTTTTCAAAACCACCCAATAGCAGGAGAATTACGGTAGTGAATAATAGGGTGGGTGGGGGTAAGTATGGGGGATACGTGAGTATGGGGAATGTCGTCTAAGTATACCTGTAGAATATTCTATATATTTTTGTTACTGTGCTTGAAATGGCACATTCTGTAAAAATCAGTGATATTAAGATTTCCTAACAAAACGGAGAACGTATTTGTTTATGTGTGTGTGGGGTATGGGTATGGGATGAGGGTATAGGAGTGAGGGTGGGGTTGAGATGTGGGGTGTTAAGTGTTTTACTTATTTGATGTTTACATTTATAATCTCTTGTGATAGACTCACACTGTCGACTATCACCACGAAGTTGGCCAACTCCACGGTCGCGTTGTATTGTAACCCTCCCACCCACCCCCCAGTGCCAACTTACGACAGGTGCGCTCAGATTAACAACTAATCGGTTGTATGAGTTGTACACAGTCGTAGAAGTCGAGAGATCGGCGAGTTGGCCGACTTCATCGTGACAGTTAGTAGTTTGAAACTAGCATTGGACTCTCTCTCTCTCTCTCTCTCTCTCTCTCGCTCTCTCTCTGTCTCTCTCTGTCTCTCTCTGTCTGTCTCTCTCTCTCTCTGTCTCTCTCTGTCTCTCTCTCTCTCTGTCTCTGTCTCTGTCTCTCTCTCTCTCTCTCTCTCTCTCTCTCTCTCTCTCTCTCTCTCTCTCTCTCTGTCTCGCTCTCTCTGTCTCGCTCGCTCTCTCTCTCTCTCTCTCTCTCTCTCTCTCTCTCTCTCTCTCTCTCTCTCTCTCTCTCTCTCTCTCTCTCTCTCTCTCTCTCTCTCTCTATATATATATATATATATATATATATATAAAACCCCACCCAACAACATATCTATACTTTGTGCACTAAGCGACGTAACCGATATTGGCAATGAGTTCTACTATCTTTCGTAATTAAAGGGTCCAGTATATACATTTGTATTACTATAAACAACCAAGTACTTATAAATTTAAAGAATTAATGAACAGTAAGCGAATCGGAATATTAAAGAAATTAGCATATTTTATAAACGTAATTATTAATACCGTTTTTAAAAACGTCCCTAACCAAACCAAACCAAAATATATAATTATATTTTTTTTCACCGTGACATATTTTGTTATAAGTACTTAGCCACATACGTTGTATATCTAGATTTTTATCATAGCTTATATGAACACCAACCTGCAGGGCCGTAGCAAGGCTTTTTTAATTGGGGGGGGGGGGGGGCAACTGAGTAGTTAATAGTCTAAAACTCCTTAAACAGTTAACAAGAGAATTTTCATTAAATTTCTACAATTTTTTCCGAATTTTTTTCTGCCACGCCCACCCACCCACTAGCTACGGCCCTGACCTGTGGTATGTGTTTAACGATGTTCTTAATTATGTATTTACTGTGTTTAGAGTTTCTGTTATACACTAGTTCTTATAGAAATGTATTTATTGGTCTTTGTATAGGTTTATTATCAACCATCTTGTCACGTGAATGTTATAAATTGTATATGTATATATTCCTCTCATGCCGTGGCGCAACGGCCCGGGTGTAATATAGGCGTGTCTTGTCTTGTTAATTGTTTTTCAATCCTAATCACTGTTCCACGAATGACATCTTCGAGATAATACTTTTTTTAAATTATTTGTGTGTGTATGTGTGTGTGTGTGTGTGTGTTTGTGTGTGTGTGTGTGTGTGTGTGTGTGTGTGTGTGTGTGTGTGTGTGTGTGTATGTGTGTCCTCCCCGCTGTTTTTGTGCAGTTCCAAACATAAGAGACGTACCTTCAGATTAAAATGTGCTGAAATGCTGTCAAAGAAACATTATTTCGTTCCCCTTTGTGAAAATGTTTAGCATTCTGTGGTAAAACAGAACTGTTTTGTAGTCTTCATGCAATACATTTGTTTGTTTTTCTGTTTGTTGTTGTTGTTGAGGTGGGGGTTTTTGTGCGTTTTTTCTTCTTTTTTTTTACATTTTTTAAAACGAAATCTGTCAACGTAGAATAAAACATTCTTTGATACATTTATGAACACCCCCCAAAAAACAACAACAAAAAAACAAATCAATTAAAAAGTAAAACGTAAATTACATCCTGTTTTAATTTTTTAAAAACTCAGCCGAGCTTCCGCAAATTAAAAGGTCACCACGAGGACATTAGTGGTACGTGACTATCCCGCCCTACCCTCGGGGGCTAAACTTAACTTCATTTCATGTTCGTGCATATATATATATATATATATATATACACACACACACAATTACCCGGTAAGGTTCAAGTACGTGGTCCTGGGCATCCAGCTGTGCTGTCTGTCTTGGACAGTGGGTTAGTGGTTAGTTGTTAGTGGTTAGTCAGAGAGACGTTGGAGTAGTTGCCTTATTATTTATACCTTCAGGAAAATTTTAAAGTTTGTTTTGTTTACCGTCAACACTAGAGCACATTGATTTATTAATCATCGGCTATTGGATGTCAAACATCTGGCAATTTTGACACATAGTCCTAAAGAGGAATCCCGCTACATTTTTCCATTAGTAGCAAGGGATCTTTTATATGCACCATCCCACAGACAGCATAGCTCATACGGCCTTTGATATACAAGTTGTGGTACACTGGCTAGAACGAGAAATAGCCCAATGGGCCACCGACGGGAATCGATCCTAGACCGACTGCGCATCATGCAAGCGCTTCACCACTGGCCTACGTCCCGTCTCAAAGAGACAGAAAGACGTCGTTGTAGTGGCCATACAACTGCAAACTGAGCTGTTAAAACTAGCTCTGGGTGTGAACCGGTTAGCGATTCCTGTCGGTGGGCCCATTGGGCTATTTCTCGTTCCAGCCAGTGCTCCACAACTGGTGTAACAAAGGCCGTGGTACGTACTATCCTGTCTGTGAGATGGTGCATATAAAAGATCCCTTGCTGCTAATCGAAAAATCCTGTCATGGACGGAGGAGCCGGCCAAGGCCGGCTCTTGTGCCCACGACAGGCCTGCGCTACAACAGCTTGTTCTGAATGTGCATGTAAAACCCTATGACCTGACCTGACCTAATCGAAAAAAGTAGCCCATGAAGTAGCGACTGCGCGTTTCCTCTCACAATATCTGTGTGGCCCTTAACCATATGTCCGGCGCCATAATACCGTAAATAAAATGTTATGAGTGCGTCGTTAAACCAAAAAATTTGTTCCTTCCTTGAACCGGCTACAGGATGTTAACCCACTAGTCATAAGGCTAGTGATTTAGCCAATATTCTAGGCTTTCCGGTGGTTATACTCCCGCAGAGCGCTCTTAAAACTACACTCGCGCCTTCCCATCATATAACAGTCGTATTGCACACAACCACGATTTTAAAACACACTCGCTATCAAAAGGTGACCAGCAGCTTTAAAGGGACGAACCCTAGTTTTTATACACTAAGGCATAATTTTCACCTAGACTCTAGTTTGAACCCGAAAAAAATGGACACTAAGTTTGGTTAATTTACAAACCTGTAACAAATTTGAATACAACAGAGTGAAATAAGAGTCTGTGGCGTTGAAATACCCTTAAATATAGACTAAAATACTTCTCAGACGCACGTGTGTTTTTAAAAATATGACAAAATACATTTTGTGGTATTAGAAACACCAGAATAACCAGAAACACTTCGGTTATACGGAAAT